>NC_006980.1:300000-600000 GCF_000165345.1 Cryptosporidium parvum Iowa II | reverse complement strand
ACAACCTTATATTCCCATTTGCATTCATTGTGAAATCTAGTTTCAAAGGGAAGCAATTTATACCCGCAATTTTTCTCTGTAGAGAGTTTGCTTGATTTGGAAACCAGAGGATCTAGAATATTTTCAATACAAAGTTTTGAAAGATACGCTACATGTTCATTCACAACGCCAAGTGATATAAGAGAGTACCAGACGTCTTGAAGAGAGATTCTGACCTCATCCCCGTCTTCTGAACAAGGCTTTTCTGAGTCATACCCAAGGCTAAAATCTGACACCTCCATAAGCACGCTTCTTGGAAGACTCAGTCTTATTCTTATTTCGTTGCGTTCGAAATGGAAAATATATCTAAATAGTAGCTCAACGATACTCACAAGTCTTCCCCTTCTATGGAGGTACTCAATCTTCACTTCTTCAAAAATGTCCTTTTCTTCTTCGACTTGTTGTATAGCTCGGTTCCCTGTAATATTTTCTGACCCAATTTGGTTAATGTTGCTGTCGTCAAAGTTGATCTCATTCAGCTTTTGATCAGCATTACTTAGGGCGTCTGCTGCCAAATCAAACTCATATTCAACCAAGTAGTTATCAAATTCGGCAAATATAGAGTGAAGCTGTGCAATAGTTTCAAAGAAAATACTTGCTTTCTTGAGAGTCGCTAGGTCCCTCTTAATGCTATTTATTTCTTCCATTTCAGAAACTCCTTTTGAAGAACCTAAATCGCCCTCAACCTTGGTTTCAATGGATGCAATTGTTTTCCTCAATGCCACAGTTTCTGTTTGTAGAGAGTCCAATTCTTTCTTTGACTTTACATAGTTTATGTTTGAAATATCAATGCTTTCTAGTACTGACTCTCTAACAGTTCTGAGCTCTTCCTCAACCGTCCCTAAAAGTTTTCTTATGTTTTCTGGGAAGCTACCACCTAAGTTCTCAGATTGTGCTTCAGATAGTATCTTGAGTTTAATGCTGGAAAGTAGATCATCCATTATGCCCTCTTATTCTATTATCCTCATGTTATTCAAATTTCTCGTAATTTTTATTGCTACCTATTTTTATATCTTCAGAATCGAAAATAAAAGGTTACAGCTTTTAGCCTTAGTTTGCTATCGTAGACTAATTGCGATTAAGAGAACTGGTAAAGAACAAAAATTTTTATTAATTAGTAATGCAGTTTCTGCCAGTCCTCAATTTAAGAGAGCAATTAGTCCCCTCACCTGTAAATGAAATTAAATCTTTGAGGGGCGTCAGAGAGGAGCTACCTTACATTGAAATACTGGCTAAAATTTGGGCCAAGTTGGGCGGTAAGGTGCACCTCGTGCTGTAAAAAACGAGGAGGCATTGCGGGGAGCTGTCAGCGCCAAATTGGCTTTGTCTACACCAAAAGTTATAATTTAGTAATAAAAGCACAAGCAACACCAATTCGTCCTTAAATTGAAAAAGATAAGGATTTTCGAATAGGAAACCACATTAATCTAATGATTGATGAAGGAGCTTCTGAGCTTGAAGTTGTGAAGGTTGGAGAAGAAGAAGTTGGGTATAATAAAGAGGTTGAGGAGGAGGAGGAAGGCCGTAGTCTTAGCACTTTCTCAGATAAGGAAGTAGAGTCCAAGGACCTCGCAAGTCTCGAAAAATCGGGCCCAACTGAAGCTGGGGAAGAAGGCTATGCATCTGCCAATGTTACGGAGCTTTCAGTACCGGATCCTAACTTAAATGGGCATCCTACTGGGGATGTATCAGAGGATGATGTAAGTAGTTACGAAAATGATAGGAAATTAATAAATGGTAAGGTAAAGGATCTGAGTATCGGATCTCGCACCGAGGAGGGTCTGTTGACAGGTGGAGAAGCTGCCTCTGAAGAGGGAGAGGAGCCTGGCGAAACTGAGACTGTTACCGATAATTCTGCCTCTGGAAAATCAGACAAACAGGGAATAAAGGGTATCCCTAGGATACCTAGAAGAAGGTCTAGGAGTCCTAGTCTGGAGGAGGGTCAGAGTGTTGAGGAGTTTAGCAAAATCAGCGGTTCCTTTTCGCCTCATAATTCAGGTACAATTGACTCAAGCCATAAGAAACGCAGGAAAAGAGCAAATTCGGGATGGGACGCTCAGAGCAACAATAGCTGCAACTCCCCGAACTTAGCTCCCGTACCAGGAAATCCTCATGGCCATTTCTCAGGGGTATCTGGTACCTTAACTGGAAATAATGGAGTTGTAACTAACTCGAATTCTAATTTGGGTATGGGTCCTGGACATTCTACCATAGGATCCGGAAATAGTATCGGAGCAAACTCTACTGTGAGCTCAGGTACAACAACAGGGGCGGGGCCCAGGCAAAGCAGTCAGATATCTCGCATCTATGTCGGTTCTCTGGATTATTCACTGAACGAGGCGGATCTTAAGCAGGTTTTTGGCTCATTCGGCCCAATCGTGAATATTGACATGCCCAGAGAAGGCAACCGCTCTAAAGGCTTCTGCTTTATCGAGTACACATCACAGGAGTCAGCAGAGATGGCTTTGGCCACAATGAACAGGTTTGTACTAAAAGGAAGACCAATTAGGGTAGGCAGGCCTACTAATGCGGCATCTAGTAATGGTAATCAATCCGGAAGCGGAGGCATAGGAGGAGGGGGCTCAGGGAATGTCATTAATCCAAATATTGCTGTTTTTAATAACAACCATATTACCCATCAAAATCATCAAATTCAATCAGAAACTACTCACGGAACAGGAATTGCAACTCATTCACAAAACAGAATTTATATTGGTTCTGTTCCCTACTCTTTTACAACTGACGATCTGAGGCATATTTTCAAGACTTTTGGTGTTATCCTTAGTTGCCAATTAATCCCTTCAATAGAAAAGCCAGGTACCCATCGTGGCTATGGCTTTATTGAATTTGGTACTGCAGATCAAGCAAAACTTGCGATAGAAACTATGAATGGCTTTGAAGTAGGCGGAAAACAACTCAAAGTTAATGTTGCAACTGCGCTTAAACCTCAAGTAGGCGGTGGGGGCGGAGGAACTCAATCAGGAGTTTCTGGAGCCACAGTTGGCCAAATACCTATGATTAATCCTATTCAAAATGTGATACCCTCCCAAATGCCCTCAATGGGTATTCCTCATCAAATGGTTTTACCTTCAATGATGCAAATGCCTAATGTGGCTCCGCCTCCACTCCCAATATACCAACAACCACCTGGGTATCCATTGAGCAATGGGCCTGCGCCATACCAGATCCCCGGTGCAATTTCAGGATCTGCTAGTAGCACCAACATTATTCTGCTTACAAATATGGTTGGCCCTGATGAAATTGATGATGAACTTAAAGAGGAGGTTAAAATAGAGTGCAGTAAATATGGAAAAGTTTACGACGTTCGTATACATGTTTCGAACAATATTTCTAAACCTTCGGATAGAGTACGTATTTTCGTCGTATTTGAGTCGCCATCCATGGCACAAATTGCTGTTCCTGCACTTAATAACCGCTGGTTTGGCGGCAACCAGGTTTTTTGCAGCCTTTACAATACTGAAAGATACTACTCCTCCTTCCTCGATGACTAAGATTTTTAGTATCCTTTTAACACCGCCTATATTTCTTTGAAAGATATCAGGCTAATTCTTTCAAAGCCTATTGGGATTATATTTTTTATAAACCGAATGAATATTGATAAGAATTTACTCCTGAACTACCCTCGATATATGAGTATTTTTCAAGCAACGATATATTCCTGCTCGAGATTAGGTTTAATTTTTTTATTATATAATCTAAAATTGGAATTTTTTTTAATAATTTAGAATTTGAACACTTTGTTCAACATCTATTAGTTTAGAAAATCAGAAATTGGCATATACTATTCTGTATGTGTTTATAATGTTACAGTTTTCATTTGAAGCTTTTAGCTTAGTATTTTTGTCAACTTTTATTTTTGTTTGGAAGTACTTATTATGTTATCTGTTGTAGATTATTTGCTTGAGTTATCCTCTAATCACTCATTTCGCTTAATTATTTGAGATTCTTCAGTGGGGGCATTATTGCAATATTTATTTTTTTCAAATAAATACGGGGTAACGTGGTTTGTTTTTTTTTAAGCGGGAATTTTCCAATATGCTTATTTCCTTGATATGTATTATTAATCATTGCTTTTCAAATAGTTTATTTAGCAAATAAAAGGAAAGAATCATAAATTAAGTGGGGAACTGCTTTTTAAAATTTGCTTGCTAAAAACAAGTATATAGATGAGTTTACTATTTTAATATTAACTAAGTTTTGAATGATGAATAAACAAATCTAACGCTAAAAAAAATCAGAGCTTAAAAATACTGAATTCCTTTATTTCCTATACAGACAACTTTTGTTGTGCTCCATCAAATTAAAGCTATATAATTAGTCATTTGACTAAATATTTATTTGATTTACAAATTAACAATTGTAAATAATTATAATGGAAAAAAATGAGGCTTTCTCTTTAGATGACCCATTTGACCTTGAATTAAATCTCAAGAGATCAAGTATGGAAATGGGCTCAGAAAACCATTCAAAGGAAGAAAATGAGGCGAAAAAAGCTTGCATAGATGATGAGCCAAAAAAAGGTTTTGGATGGGAAATTTGTGTATATAATGAAGATATGGGGAAAAATCAAACCTTTCATGTTTCTGAGGAAGTGGGGAAAAGATTTAACTATTTCAGATTATTGGGTGAAAGAAGCTCTACTTTGGAAGGTAACTCAGAAGTCCAAACGACTTTTGAAATTGCAAAGATTATCTTTCAGGATTACGGCCATAATAACAATGGTATATTTAGGAAACTCACACCAGACAACTTGGAAATTATATTAATTACCCTAGACTACATGGGGTTTCTCCCTATGGTTGGTTCAAATACCAAATGTCAAGAAGGTGAGGAGTTTGATGTTGACGTATTCTGGTCGATGCTAGCCAGGAAGTTGAGTTGTTTTGACTGGTTTGAATGTGAATCCTCAATAGTTAGCATGAAAATAAGACAGAAGATATTAAACCTATCTTTAAAACTTCAGAATGGGTTTAAACTCCTTCTTGAATTGGTGCAATATCACCAGATGAGGGATGTAGTGATTTCACTTGAAGGAGGGAGAATAATTAGAGAAATTTTCAAGAATAAGAGTGAAATTTATGGCATAAGGATTATCAATACAATTTGTGAGTCTCTTGGAGCTCAATGGTCACCTGAAATTTCCAAAGTTGAGGATTTCCTTAAAGGAGTCACAGAAGAAAACGATATCTTTGATGCAATTTCACATGTTTGGCAACCTACTCTTTGGTATATTAGCGAACGAAAAACAATTAATAAATTCGCCCAGAGCTCTCCACATGTAATTACGGGCGAGATGAGTGGGTTTCCAATTGAACTTGAACTTTACGCAGACCAAGATAACGAAGGGTCTGCAACAACAGTAAATTTTGCAATGGAAACACTTCCACCAAGTCCTGATGCTTCAATTACTAGTGTAACATCACTTGGAATTTTTGCATATCCAAAAACTCGTTGTACCGGTTTTTTTAATTGTTTTGCAGCTAGAGCTAAGTTTTACTTCGAAAACACTTTTCTTGGAGAAGCTACATTTGATTTATCTTCCGATGGTATCAAAGCGTTTTGTCCGATAATATCAGGTGGTCCCAATAAGACTGGGCTGCTCGTGACATGCAGAATAGATGAGTTTGTAAAAAAAAATAAAGATGAACTACTAAAGCTCCTAATGGAAAATCAAGCAATATTTAGAAACTCAGAAACCTTAAGAATTTTACAGCCTTCACTTAATAATAACATTTCTCTTGACCAGATTACTATCAGTCATTTGAATGTAGACATTAAGATCCGGTTCTTTCCGTTGAGGACGCTAACTCTCTATTTACTGTACAAAAAGAGCCTTGAGGTAGATACAAAGTTTGTAACTAAATTTTCCTTTTCTCTCCAACAAGATGTAGCCGAATGGCTTGGAACTTATTTTACATGCGTTTGGATACAAATTTCAAAGCAGAGAGACTCTCTTTTTACAAATAGATATAAATCAATTCTCTCTCTCTCATCCAAATCATTACGAGGCCAGAAAGGCACAAACGCTGACTTAAGTGTAAAGCACTCTGAGAACAATACTCCAAACCCTTCAACAAGATACTCATCATCTTCATCATCATCATCATCTGACTCACTTGATTTCCTTTCATTAATTGAGAATGAGAGGCATTTATATGGCGAAAGCCCTCATGACAACCTGCTAAGAACAGGATCTAGGACTTCAAGCGCTCAAACTTCAGACTTCATAGGCGAACTTAGCCAAGATTCTGAATTAAAGGACAACCCATTTTCTTCATGTTTTTCTGATACGCTATCCAATACATGTTCTAAGATTGGAGTTAACAATTGCTATATTGACCCAATATCTCCAGGTATTTCTCCATTTCCTCTGATCACTGCTTGGTTCAAAGGAGTCGGGAAGCCAAGCGACAGTTGGTGTATTCATAATATACTTTCAGAAATACTCTCTGATGATTTAATTACTAGGCACTTTACAGATGTGCTAACATTAATACAGACTTGTGAGTCTTGGGTTGATGCAGAATCTTTGTCGAATATTAGGCAGCAATTTATTCATTTTATGAACAACAACAAGCTCGATTCTATCGGTGCGCTACTGTTTGATTGGATTCGTCGCATCCCGAAATCCCAAGTTCTTGAGTTAAAAGACTAGAAAATTAATATTGCTAATGATGTATTATTTTCCTCGACAGAAAAGATGCTGGTCACATTTTATTTAGATAAATTATTGCTTTTTGATTTTGTTACAAAAATAAGTTAATTTCGTTTAAAAGTTTATTTAACTTTAGAATCATAGCCTACAAATAAATATATTAATAGAGTTCTATTGCCGAATCTAGATTTTGTTCTTAAAGCTCATTTTTAAACTAAGATAAGTCTAGTACTAAATCCATTGCTCTTTCATCAGCAGTAATATTTACCCCACCAGAACCATTAGTATCCAATCCGCTCTGTGCTGTTTCAGAGCGAGCAACTCCTCTACTTAAAGTATTTAATTTTTCTTGTAAAATTTCAAAAGCAAGTTCTACAATACTTTCGACAGGTAGGGCTCCTGTAGACTCTACCAAGAAATGAAATTTATCAGGTTTAGTATCAACTCTGATCAAGACAGGATTAATGTAACCGTAATTTTTAGTTAGATTTACACATTCGTTACAAAAAATGCATGACTTTGAACTTACAACTTCTAGATCAGGAAGTTCCTCTGTCTTTGTTTTGGTAGAATAGGCAGAGTTTTTGTTCAAGGCATATTCAGTCTTTGAAGTACTACCTCCCAGAGCAAAAACATCTTTAGGGCAACAATTGACAATTTCCTTACGTTGTTTCAAAGTTAGATTAGAAGAAAGAGAATAGTTTATTCTCACATCCGCTTCATTTGTGAATGTAGCAACTGAAACTGGGATCCATTTTGCGTGAAACTTTCCAATACCCTTACAAGCTGTCATTCTCATTGCAATTCTCTGTCCTGGGCCAAGCTTAGCTATTAAAATTCCATTATTCATGCCATCAACTGAGTCGTCCTTCTTTGGGACAGGCATTGGAACTAAAGTAGAAGTTGCAACTGGCTGAATATCATAATGAGTTACATTCCTTGTAGCACCACCCTCACATGTTACATCCAACAAATACTCAACAGAGCACTTGTTGCAGCGTTCTTGGCATTCACATCTATCCTTGAAGTTAAAATCACGTATATTTGTGCTATCTAAAGGAATCAAACCCATTCTATGGACAATAAATTCATCGTGCAAAACAGATGTGTTGTCTATCATAGTAACAAGATCAATAGCTAGAGTTGGAATTTCTGCTAAAATTATTCTTCTCAAAGTATTTGCCATACTCAAATCTGTGTTAGAAAGGGTAAACCTTATTGAGTTTGGAGTTAACTCTGTAATCTCCGCCTTGGGAGATCTCATTCCCTTTCCCAACATCATCCCAAAGGTAGTAATTAAAACCAATTTAAATAATAAGATATTGAATCCCTTAATTCCAGCTTAATTTAAGTCTCAGTTGAATCTGTTCAATAATCTTATTTTTTTTTTGTTCTTGCGAAAATTTATGACAAGAATTTAGAATAAATTTTTTCCCGGTACCTTTTTTACCGGCAAAACTTTTTAATTACACACGAATTAATAGATTGTAGCAATTTTCTAATAAAATAATAAGTTATAAAGATTAATATTAATAAAAAAATAATTAGAGATTAGGAACAAATTATCTACTCTATTTCAGAAAGAATTTCAAGTTTAGGTGAGCTTTCCAATCTTTTAGTCAAAACTTCTACTCCAGTCTCGGTAATCAACAAAGTATGTTCAAATTGAGCGGATCTACTTCCATCTAATGTTGCCGATGTCCAATCATCTGGCCAAGTTATATCTTCAAATCTACCTGCATTAATCATTGGCTCAATTGTAAATACATGGCCTGGTTTCATAGTTCCGACGGCCTTGTTATTCTTATAGTGAGGCACATTAGGAGCACAATGAAATAAAGCTCCAACTCCATGCCCACAGTAAGTTTTTACAACAGAAAAGCCTTGTTTATCACAAATTGACTGAATCAGATTGCCTATTTCTCTGTACATTGTACCAGGCTTGCAAATCTTGATACTTTCCTCTAAGCATTGATAAGCCACTTTCATTAATTTCATTGATTTCTCGTCAACTTTTCCAACCGGAAACGTTTCATTTAAATCCGAGTGTACTCCTTTATAATATACAGAAATGTCAACATTTACAATATCCCCTTCTTCCAATGGCCTGAAATCAGGGATCCCATGGCATATTATCTCATTAACAGAGGTGCAACACGACTTTGGAAACTCCCAATAATTCAATGGAGAAGGATAAGAGTTTTTAGAAATAATGAAATTATGAACAGCTTCGTCAATAGCATCAGTTGTTACTCCAGGTTTTATCATAGAAGCAGCAATATCAAGAGCTTCTCTTCCTATCTTACAACATTCTCTAAGGAGCTCAATTTCTTCAGCTGTTGCTGTAACAATTGCAGAACTTTTTTTTCTTTTTAATTCAGAAAATGGTCTTCCCTCCTTATCATCAGCGTAGTCTGGCCTCAAGATATGGCTTGGAACCTTTCGTTTAATACTTATTGGATAGGGTCTTAAAGGCCCTGTGAAACCATTAAAGCCTATAAACTTTGAAATATGTGAGCAATTAACCCATGTTCTAGGATCATCTAGGATTACATTCTTTTTAACCAAGTCAAGAGAAACTTTAGCAACTTCTTTGTTACTTCCTCCTAATTGATGTTTTAGTTTATGAATGGCCCAGTTTTCTTTAAAGCAGACTTGGGAACAAAAAAAAGATGTCTTTAGTCCCAACTTCTTGCATTGAGGGCATGATAATTTTGATTTTGTGTTGGAACCACAGCCTTCACATGAAAAAATCTTGGAATCATTCAACTCATCAGTATTATCCGTCATCTTAAACAGATACTAATGATTCAATAAAGTTTACAATAATAAAATTTTTTATTTAAATCTACAAGATCTCACGACACGCGCGCTACAATTTGGGCTTGACAAATTAGTCACATTCAAGTTAAAAATAACCATCAAACCCACAACCATTGAATCTGCTTCCGATGTCTGGGGTAAGTTTAATATAGCTGGCCACGAAATGTTTTTAATAACGAATTAAATTTAACCTTTTTTAGCTTGTTGCTGTAAATCCCAAACCATTTCTCTCCAGCCTTATAAACAAGGTTGCGATTGTTTGCTTAAAATGGGGAAACATGAGATACAAAGGCACCCTTGTTTCCTTTGATGAATATATGAACATTCTTTTAAATGACTGTGAAGAGTGGATAGACAATACCAAGAAAGGAACGTTGGGTAAAGTATTTATTAGGTGCAACAACGTATTGTATATAAGTAGAGCTGAAGAATCTAAAGAAACTAAAACTGAGATTCAAAAAGATGAGGAAATGGCAGAATAGCTTTTTAATATTAATATATATAATCATAGGCAAATCTAATTATTCTAATAATACTTTGCAACGAAGATACTAGTTCTTGAACACTTCTCATTGTGATCCAAATAATATATTATAAAAGTGTTAAAACCCGCTCTTTCTTTTTCTTCCTGTATATTTGGAATCTGGACGGACTTCAAAGCCCTTAAGTCTCTGAACATTCTTCTTTTCCAAAATCCACTCCCTTGACTTTACTCTATGCTCTCTTTTGTTGCCCCTTTTCTTTGTCTTTAACTTGCATCCTGATCTTCCCAAATTACTTGCTGAAGTCATTTCTTCATCATTTTCGTCTGTTAGTCCTTGCGGGAGGGTTTGAGGTATTGTAGAATAGAACCCTGCCCATAAACAAAGATAGTATTTTTTTGCTTTTGAAGAATTTGGAAAATCAACCACTAATCCCCCTCCAAAGCCAGACTTTAAAGCAGCTGAAGTAATCATTTCCACTTGAGAAGGGGAATCCGGGTAAAACTGGAACACTGCTCTTGAACCTCTATTTAATGAGTTGAAAAGCCATTTAAAGAAAACTAAAAGCCTCTTATAAGGATCATGTGATTTTCTATCAGCATTACAAAGCCATTGTAAAACAGATATACTTATTGCTCCATCAAAAACGCCAGGTCTGAACCGTAAAAGTTCTCCCATATCAGCAAGTAAAGCATCACCGGTTGACTCTGAGTCATCATCGTATATATCCAGTACATTTAACATGCCTACGCTAATATCTATTCCAACCCAAACGTGGTTGTGATCTTCTAAAACTGAGCCACTTATTCCAGTTCCGCACCCAATATCCAATATCAAACAGGGGTGTTGAGGTAATAAAAGTAGTTCAATTGCTCTCTCTGTTAACTTAGTTTGAATATCAATAATTCGGCTGCTCTTTGAATACTTTATAGCCTCTGATTCATTATAATACTACGAAAAGTTGTTCCGTTAATTAGCTTCTAAATGCAATCCGCAACTAAACTTACCAACTCTGGTGGAGCCTGAGTTTCAGGTCGAGTCATTATCTTATTACTAAAATAACCCTATAATAAAAATAATTTTCCTTAAGTTTATCTCTAAGATAATGGCAATTTCCTATCAAATTTTTGTATATTATATCTTTTTATGTTAAAATTAATTTATAAATTGACACGAAAAAAAAAGGCGCATAAATGGAAAAAAAAAGTAAATTCTGACTATATTAAAATTATAAATCGAAAATTACAAGACAAACTTTACCCAAGCAACTAGATAATTTATTTTGATATATTGGCATTCAATTAATTTATGTAAATGAGTTGCGTTAAATCGAAAGAGGATTCTAATTTAGGAGATGCATATGGTGACATTACACGTCTATTTAGTACCGTTACGAATGGAACGACAGTAGAGGCAATCAAATATATTGTGGCTCTAGTCGGGAGCTCTAAAGAAAAAATGGATATTGAAGAGCATTTGTTGGGGTACAAAGATGGAAATGGAAGAAATGTTTGCCATTTTGTCTGCTCTGCAAAAAGAAATGACACATTAAAGGCTATTATAAAGCTTGCTCCAGGAATAGTTAATAGTCTTGACAACAGTAATGAAAACCCACTTTTTCTTTCAGTAAGAGCTCAGGATATTGAATCAGTCACTACATTGTTAAAAAGTGGGGTCGAAATTACAAGAAAAAATTCAAGTGGTTGCAACGTGTTACATTATGCATGTCAAGTTGCAGACCTCAACCTGGTGAAACTGATTATTTCCAGCCTAAAAAGTGAAAACCCATCTGAAATAGACTTATTTGTCAACACATGTAGTGATGAATTTGGAACTCCTCTTCAATGGGCTTGCATGACTAACAATAAAGAGTTGATTAGTTACCTTTTAAATAATAAGAGTAACCCAAATAAAGCCCCATTAGGTAAATTAATTCCTTCTCCTCTTATGATAACTATTGGAATTGGGAACACTGAACTTACCGAATTACTTTTGAAATCTGGAGCACTTTTGGCCGAAGCTATGGATTCAGAAGGGTATACACCAATCTTTGCTGCAGTTGAAAAGAATGATGTTGAGTTATTATCACTAATCATTAAATACATGAAGTTGCAGTTATGCGATGCTTCAAACCAAATTGTTAAAGGGAATTCTATTTATTCATATGCAATAAACAATCGTTGTTCTGAGGAAATCATGGAAATTTTGAAAAGTCATGCATTAGATAGTATAAAAATTGATAATATTCAGCAAATTGAACAAGGACAATCTACACAAATTGAATCCATAGAATCGATTGAATCGAGTGAATATTCTTCATTAAACGACGAAAAAAAATCTTCTGAGCCCGATATATCTCCTGAAGTAATTATTGAACAGGATCTAGAAGATATAAGTAATTACAATGAAGTCGAGGCTGAACGGCTTAAAGCAGAGGCAAATTCATTTTTTAAAGAAGGCCAATTTGAAAAATCAATCGAAATGTATTCAAATGCTCTCAGCCATTTAATGATGAAAAAGAACAACTTATCTGAAGGTGCAATCACTCTCAAATCAAGTATACTTTCTAATAGGTCTCTTTCTTACATAAAGATAGGAGACTCTTCTAAGGCTTTATTTGATGCTACATCATGTATTTACATAAATCCCAAATGGAGCAAAGGGTACTACAGATGCTCTCAAGTTTATCATATGATAGGTGATGTGGCAAATCAAGCCTGTTATCTATGGGATGCAATTACAAACGAAAATTCAAATAGCGCACTAAAGCAGGAATATTTGGATGCTTTTTCCCAAATAATGAAAAAACACAGGCAAAGCCAATAGTAGTTTAATAAAATTGATCAAATACTAACAGACTACTTAATAGCTTTAAAATACCTTAATTTCCTTTTTGGAACTTTATCGACTTTATATCATTCCATCGCTTAATATACCATTCACGACCTATATTAGGGTAGTAATCCAAAGTATTCTCAACAATCTCTTTGGCATTTGAAGAATACGAATTATAAATACTGTTCGACTTTGTGAGCCACAAATCAGGAGTAGAATATTGTTTTTCAGGGGTATAAAATAATTGCTTCCTACCTTGTGGTTTATTTGTGAACTGCCTTTGCTTTGCAAGCATATGGAAATGTTTAATATCTGTTCCAATACTCTCTAACATACTATTTATTCTTTTTTCATTTGCTTGAATTTTTCGAAACAAAACTGAGGATTTTGCTACAATTTTCTACAACAAAGGTTACTTATGTCCAAACTCCACTTGTTATCGAACTTACGGAATTCTTTTCTGGATCTAAATAATTTATTGCACAAAGTTTTGATTTGTTTGTAATTCTTTCGGGAGTGGGAACTTCTGAGTTCTCAAATAAATCATCATAACCCCAATACGTGTCATTGTTTCTGGTAAAGTTATTATAATAAAGTAATTAACCAATTTCCTCACTTACTCCAATTTGTCAATTATCTCATATATACTTGATGATTCCATTTTCTAATTATTCATTAATTTCCAATTTCTGCAAATAATTGCCTATTCTATATGAAATGCATGCGTCATGTCTTGGATTCACACCATTAAAAATATGTTTATCAAAAGAGGACTTGTTTATAGTGAAACTGTTAGGCCATAAAATGACATTTCTTATTCATTAAATCAAAGGTGTGCTTTAATGTCATTTCTTTGCACTATTATCGCAATCTTTTACTCCAGATTTTTATTGCAAATCAGTTTTCTCATGTCATACCCATCTTCATCAGTATAATATGAGGGAATTGTTTGGTGTACATAGTATCCGAGTTGCTTGTAAAATTTGACTGCTTTCTCATTAGAAGGCCTCACAAACAAGTCAATAAAATGACAATTCAACTGTGTGCTTATGTCTTCTAAGAATTTCATAAGTTTAGTTGCAACACCCGAATTTCTATATTGTTGAGAAACAGAAAGGGCAGTTACATGGCCATGCCATTGATCGCCCTCTCCTTCAACTTTGGAAACAAGATAGCCCGCTATTGAATGGTCTGGTGCTTCGCATACAAAACAAAGTTCAGGCCAGGTTGAAAGATAATCTCCATAATAATTCATGTTGTATGTCTCTGTAAAACTGTCCAAGTTAACTTTGTTAATCTTGAAAATGTCAGATAGTTTCAAAGGGCGATAAATTAGAGCTGTCTCTTGAGGCATATTAAATTCGGACAAGATAAATGCACAGTGCAAGCTTGAGCTAAATAATGAAATATTAAATTTTCAACTTCACTTTAGAGAAAATTTAAACTAAAATATACTTTAGCGCTAAATACTTAGCTGCTTTTTGAATTAAAATCATCAGTATGATAATAATGAGGAGCAACCTCAAGTAGCCAATCCGTCTTTATTTCAGTAAGATTTCTCATATATTCCTTTGTAGTAAGTACAAGCTCCGTGTATGTAATTGCTGACGGCTTTAAATTGAACAATGTTGAAGAAGGATGGATGTCAACTATATGGCGCCACTTGATTGTAGTATAGTTCCCACCTTTATTAATGCGTGCTGATTGTAAAAAGAATCCAGCTGTGATTGCCTTTCTAATATATTCTAACTCATTGGGGTTACTTGAAATCTGAATATCTAATTTTTCACTTAAAAGCGAATCTATCTGAGTTTTAATGTCGCGAGCTTTTTTAAGGCTTTTTACTTGAAGAAAATTATCATAACACCAATATCCAGAAAAATCATTGCTCTGCCATTGGTTATATACATTTAATAGTGTCAAAAGATCTCCTCCATGTACAGTGAAAGCTTTTCTAATACTATCTGCCTGCTTAGCTTTTTCTTTTGGTCTAATGAAAATCGAATTTCCAACAGAAAGCATAGATACTATTGTAGTTGCTTCATTTACAACGCTGTACTTTTGAGATGCTAAGACCATTTTGCCATGCATAGGATCGATAGGTAATTCAGCCATTGTTCTCCCAACTTTCGTTAGCTCCCCTTTATCATCAAGCGCACCTAATGAATACAAGAGTTCCAATGCGCGAATTAATGTTTCTGGAGGTGGTGGATCCATGAAATCAAAATGTAGTAAATCATCAATCCCAAGAGATTTAATTACTAAAACAGCGTTCCCCAAATTGCATCTCTGAATCTCGGGAACATTTGATACTTCCATTTCCGTAGTAAAACTTAACTTAGTGTAAAGTCTAAAGCATTTCCCCGGACGAACTCTACCTGCTCTTCCTGATCTTTGGTTTGCAGCAGCTTGACTACAAGGAACGGTAATTAAACTTTCTAGACCTGTCTTTGGGTTATATGAATTTTGTTTACAAAATCCACAATCAACTACAAACCCTATGTTATCAACGGTTAATGCTGTCTCTGCAATATTTGTAGCAAGTACAACCTTTCTAAACCCGTACGGAGTTGTTTGAAAAATCTTTGCTTGTTGTTCAGATGGAAGTGAAGAGTATATAGGAAGTATAATAAGCTCTGGTAAATTTGGATCTTTATTTACTAGTCTACTTTCTAATAATGCCTGCGCTTCTTCAATTTCTTGTTGTCCAGGTAAGAAACAAAGAATATCACCTCCAACTGGAATGATCTTTTTAGAGCTCATATTTTCATTAGACCTTTTTATTTGGGAAAAGTGAATTTGCAAAACAGTTACGACCGTCCCGTCAATAAAGTTTGCTTCAGGGGACTTCGTATAATAAATGTTAACTGGAAATCGTCTACCTGGTATGTATATTATTGGTGCATTATCAAAGTATTCACTAAACTTGTTTGCTTCCAATGTTGCAGATGATATAATCAATTTAAAGGGATTTTTATTATAATTGGCGCAGCCTTCTATCTTGCCATTCTTTCCAATATCGTTTTCAAGATAAATATCTGAATTTCTGAATCTGGAAACATCTTTTACAAGTCCAAACAAAATATCCGTGTGGAGACTTCTTTCATGTGCTTCATCAATTAATATGCACGAATAATTTTTTAAATCAGGCTCTGAAAGAAACTCCCTTAATAAAATGCCATCCGTCATATATTTGACAACAGTTTCTTCGCTTGTACAATCCTCAAACCTTATTGAATATCCAACCAAACCTCCAAGTCTAGAACCCATCTCTTTAGCTACCCTTGCAGCCACGCTCATTGCCGCCACTCTTCTTGGTTGAGTGCATGCAATTATTCCGTTTTTGTAATACCCAGCTTCAAATAAGTATTGAGGTATTTGAGTTGTTTTTCCGGAACCAGTTTCTCCGACAACTATCAATATTGGATGTTCTTCCAGAGATTTTATTATCTGCTCCTTAAATTTCACAACAGGTAGAGAGTTTCTAACATCATTAATCAATTCAATGTCCTGGCTTTCTATAATTTTGTTTCTTGATGAAAATTCGCTGCTAACTTCTGTGCTTGTTGTTTCTAGTAATTCAAAATCAATCAGAGATCCGTCTGAAAGAATTAATGATTTGGAATTTTTCTCTTGGTCAATTACCTTCCTAGTTGACAGTCTGTTATTTTCAACTAAAGAAATATCACCAGATCTCGCTTGGTTTGACTCCCATATATCGTGGTCTGACTTATTAAATTTTCTGCGTTTATCTAACCTATCTTGAGGTTTAATTATTGCTGTACTAAGTCTTTTTTGTAAATCTTCATCATAACTTTCCGGCATAATATATGTTTCAAATAGTGAGCCATCAGTATCTCTCTCCTCAACCATCTTACCAGCCTCAGCTAATATTTTTTGCTCTGCAGTCAATTCATTCTTTTTTTTTTCATTGACTTCCTTTCCAATTGAAGCATAAAGTAGTTCTTTACTCTTTAATACTCTCTCAGCTAACTCTAATTGACGTTTCTCTCGATCTGCCAGGTACTGGCGTCGTCTAAGTTCTCTTTCTCGATCTAAATTTCTCATTTTCAAACTAAATGCACTTTAAAGAAAATAGAATTCATACTGTCAAATAGTTAAAAGCTGCTACTTCCTACAAGTCAAAATTTATGTTATTTCAAGTTTTACAACTACCGCTTAAAATTTTAGGATCTTTGCAGAAGCGGTAACCTAAAAAAGCAAGTACTAATAACGCTTTGAAACTAATTAGGGAATAATGTACTGCCTAAAAATTTAATCATCAAAGAGATTTAAGCCAAAAATAAATTAATTTACTTATATTTGTGTTTTTATGGAATTACCTACCAATAGTTTACAATATCACGATCTTATATTTGCAAATATTACGAGTTAACTCCCTCAATTGAAACTGAAATGGCCAGAATCAAAATCAATAAGCTAAGAATGATAGGGTATTGGAATTGGCTGTGTGGTGATGACCTTTGCAGTATTTGCAGTGAATCTTTTGAATTAACATGCCCTCAATGCTTTAAGCCTGGAGATTCATGTCCGCCAGCATTTGGTGAATGTGGTCACTCTTTCCACCTTCACTGTATACATGAGTGGCTTTCACGTGCAAGAAATGATTCTGGAATGTGCCCAATGTGTAGAAGAGAATTTAAATTTCAATCTAATGCCAACATTCTACAAAGCACCAACAAATGATATGTTATGCCTTTTGCTTTAAATAGCTTTATTAGCAAGCGCACCCCTTGGTGCAGGAGGATGGTCTAGGGGTTATGACGCTTGCCTCACACGCAAGAGGTCACGGGTTCGATTCCCGTTCTTCCTATTTTAATCCCGGCGCGAGTGCGAACCGCCATAGTTTTAATGAAAAAAAACCTTAAATAAGAGTCAGAGTCCTTAAAAGGCGCCTAGTTATGTTCTAGTTAATTTTACATTACTCACTATTGCTTTCAGATGAAGAAGATGAAGTGCAATTATTTGTGTTTCCTGAAATATTCTCATTGAAAATTTGGTCGCAAAATTCGCTTTGCCATGTATCGCGCGGGCCTTCATATTCCTTTCTCTCAGCTTCGAATCTTAATCTTCCCAGAATTGTGTCTGAATCATCTAAAGCATTTAGCTTTTCTAGATCTTCCGTTTTATACTTTTCATATGATTTTGCGACCTGAATTAGGCATAAATCTTTCAATGAAGGTGGAAAATTAAGATATTCTTTTTCACTTATTAATTCTCTAAAATTAACATCTTCAAAAAATTTGGATTTCTTTACCTCTTCAATTGTCGCTCTTTCAGAAGGTTCTTGTTTGAGTAAAGACTCTACTAATAGCTTTGCATCTTTGGGAAAATCTGGAGGAAACCTCAATCCATTTTGAAAAACTCTGCAAAAAACAAGAAATTCACTAGGAGCATTAAATGGAGGGTATCCGCAAATCACTTGGAATACAGTACAACCAAAACTCCATAGATCAACTGCTTTTGTTGGTGGCTTATTTCGTATAGTTTCAGGTGCCATGAACTGCGGCGTCCCAACAAAATATTTAAATTCTCTTCTACCTCTGTTTATAGTGAATCTGCATTCACACGAAGAACCACAATTTTGGGAGTTGCAAACAACATCGTCTAAATGAATTGATGATCCAAAATCTGCCAACTTAAGCTGTCCATTTTTCATTAGCAAACAGTTTTCTGCTTTAATATCACGATGAACTATGTTCAAATTGTGTATATCCTCTATTGCAATCAATAATTGAGCTAAATAGTAAACTGCTTGTCTCAATGGTTTTATTCCAATAGGGAGGATTTTTTGCCATAACTCTCCATCTGTACAAAGTTCATATACCAAATAAACATTTTCTTCATTTGCAAATGAATTTAATAGTTTAATTACATTCCTTGAACGGGAATTATTTAGTTTAGTACATATTTTCTTTTCATTTAATATTTCACCTTCTTTTTTCAATGCTCTTAATTGTGACTTGTTAGCAACTTTAATTGCAACGTATGTTTTATTGACTATATCAAAGGCACGAAAAACTTGAGTAAAGTTTCCTGTACCTATTAATTCAAATAACTCAAAATCATCTATTTCAACCTAAGAATCAATCTAGAGTTATACAATGCATAAATCATATCCTTACCTTCAATGTCTCATTTTTTTTCTGTTCATAACTTCGTTTATTTACGAGATTTTTTAAAAAACCTCGTTTCATTATTGTTCGTAGTGAAATTAAAATTATGAAGAGATCTTTTTAAAACAGCATTAAAGTCTCTGCATTTTCCTATCTGTTTCATGTAGTTTGAACTCAACTCCTTAATCCCCACAATTGCCGCCATGATTTGGATGTAATTCTCCAGATAGATATTGCAAAATTACAGTGTCGAAAAAAAACTTTTTGCTCAGCACATTAGCAAAAAACAAATTAAATGAAATACACTACTACATAATACATTTTAATCTATTCTAATATTCTCATTGTGTCGTTGCTTATTATATTTTGTATAAAAAGAAAATTAATCGGACGTTTGCAAAATAAATTTTGGCGGCTCATATGCAGTAACTATAATTTGGATTTAACTACAATGCACCTTTTCAGGCGGTATCTAAAAATTACGTATTAACTTTAGTGGCAATTGTTCAAAAAAAATAATAATAATAAACAGGTGTCAAATTAACAAATTTGGAATTTGACTTTACCTAAAAATATACCATTTATTTCAAAGAATCACTATATACATGTATTATTTTTTAAATGAAGAACGATTATAACTAATTTGTCCCTAACATATTTCACAGCGCATTTTGTAGCGATAATCTTATTCAACAACTGTTAATCTTTTAATATTTCGTATGAAAAGCATACCTTTTTAAGAATGGTTCTTCAACGTATGAGAGCTACGTCTTATTTAAGACGTACAATGTCAGATCCATTTTCACGTCGAAGAACAACTTTACCTTATATTGTTGGTATTTTTAGTCAGAAAAACGATTTATGTAAGAACTTAATGAACACAGGTATAAGTAAGAATTCATTCAAAGAGACAAAAATACCTAATTATACTTGGAAATCTGATGCAATCGCTGTTTTAGATATATTTTTTACAAAACTAAATATATTATTTTTATTTGTTCCTTTTGGAGTTTTAAGTTATTATTTAGAATGGGGTGCTCTAGCTACGTTTTGGTTCAATTTCATTGCATTAATTCCCCTTGCAAATCTTCTTGGGATATTTACAGAGGAATTAGCATTACATACAGGTGAGGTTGTTGGTGGTCTTTTAAATGCAACATTTGGGAATGCAGTTGAAGCTATTTTAACAGTTCAGGGAATTAGAGCAGGTCTTATCACGGTTGTACAAGGAACGCTTTTGGGCTCAATACTTTCTAACCTATTACTTGTACTTGGAATGTCATTCTTTGCAGGTGGGATATTTCATCATGTCCAGAAATTTAACGAAAAGGGTGCATCGTTTTCCACATCCCTACTCATGCTATCATGCATGGCAATCTCGATACCCACAATTGTCGCCCAATTTGACCTTCCTCAGCATAATATTTTAATGATATCAAGATTAACCGCTATTTTACTTTCATTTACCTATGTATTATTTTTGTTCTTTCAATTATATACGCATATCAATCTATTCAGAGATGAAAGTGTTGCATCAAATGATAAAAGCTACCCTTCTTATATGATTGACAATATAAGTTCAGTTAAATATCCAAACGCTCTTCCCAACATTGAGATATATAATAACAATATTTATAAGAATTACCCTATTATTTCACAAAACTTTAATAATTACCAATTATACGACGTTTGCCTTGAATTACCTACTATTTCATGGCAAATAGGAACAGTTCTGATACTATTATGTACTATTCTCATATCTATAATCAGTGAATGCCTTGTCGATTCAATTAATGGATTCATTTCAGAATGGCGATTCTCCGAAAATTTTATTGGAGTAATTTTACTTCCACTTGTTGGTAATGCTGCCGAACACATTACTGCAGTATCAGTTGCAATAAAAAACAAAACTGATTTAACAATTGGAGTAGCTATTGGAAGCTCAACTCAGATTGCTTTATTTGTTGTTCCGTTCAGTGTCATTGTTGGCTGGTTATTAGGAAAGCCAATGACGCTTTCATTTACGCCCGTCTCTGCAATAATTTTACTGTTGACAAACCTTATTGTAATTGGAATTGTCCAGGATGGTGAATCAAATTGGTTTGAAGGTATTTTGCTAATTATCAGCTACTGCATTGTTGCCGTTGTATATTGGTATATATAATTCTCAAAGTCAGAAATTTAAAATATCAATTATGTGTTAATATCCTAGAAATATAGTTTATATTACTAAAAATATATTAGAGGATTTAGACTTTTATTTAATAAGGTTTTTACAATATTATAAGTTGTATTCTTTAGAAGATGTTTTGATAAGTTAATTATTGAGTTAAATTCGTTAATCGCGATTCTTTTGGGAGAGTTAATGGAGTGCTTGCAATTCACGATTCTCAATTTTTTATTGATAAATAATTCATTGATGCACAGTTCATAGGGAAAGATGTCGATAATCAAAATGTATTCACTATTTGTTGGTTTGCATGCATTATTTAGGTTTGATTGATTTTCAGTAACAAAATTATGTAAAAAATTACGGAAGTAAATATTCAAGTTTAGATTAAAATCCATAAATGGTATTTGAATCATTAAATCCTTTATTTGGTATTTCTCAGAAAATTTTGGTTTATTATTCACTCGTTTTTTAAATTTAAAGCAATCAAAAATTATTGTAACTTGGTTTTGATTTATTTCACTTCTATGATTATTTACCTCGAATATTGTGGACTCATAATTTGAAATTTTACAGCAAACTTTATTTAAATTTGAATAAATCTTATATGCTGAGTCGAATAACTCAAGTTTCTTTGCTCCTTCCTGAATATTTACTGAAAGACGTTCAAAAAGGATATGAAAAACTGGGGAAAAGTCGATCAATTCATTTTTTCTTGGTGATGGAAAAAGAGACAAATTTTTCTGAGATTCTTTAGGCGAATTGGTTGGAGTTGAAGTCCATTTTACTTTTAATACTTTATCTGAATCAATGTCATTAAATAAAATTAACTCAAATTTTCTTATATTTAAAAAATAATTGTTTGCAATTTCTTCTCTAGCTACCAATTGGTATTCAATTTGTCTTTGAATAAAAAATGAAGGAATAATTGTATAATGTGTTTGAATAAATGAAGATGTATGGAAAACTATATGTGTAACTTCATTCCCAAACTTAAATATACTTAATAAAAATTGGTATATATTATTTTTTCCATTAGAATCATAATTACTGAATCTAATTAGCTTTGTTCCTCCATTAATGAACAAATATGCAGGAATTTGTTCTAATGTAACCTTTAAGTTATTTGTTTCATCATAAAAACTAACAGTAATTGGACTATTATCTTGAATACTCTCTTTTGCCCAAAAAAAGAGCTGATTATTAATCTGTTCTGGAACTAAACAAATTGAAAATTTACTATTAAATATTTTATTATCGTATAAAGAAACTTTTGAAAGCTTCTCAATTAAAGTGTTTTCCCAAATTTTTTGTGTTAAGTTTTCTTTTCTATGAATATTTATGTCTATGCTATTAAAGTCTAGTAGGCCATTTGCTTGTGTCAGCAAATACGTAAAACTTGTCTTATTTTCGAAAACAAAATAATTAGATGATTCGTTCTCGTTAAAATCATTAAGTTCTATATAAATTCCAGTATTAAATTTTGTAACAGAGCCGTTTTGTATTGGGTAAAAAGATATTTTAATTAATTTCCATTCCTTATTTGGATTTTTATCATTACGATATAAATTAATTAGCCTTTCATAAGGTTCATGTTTTGTTAGGTTTATTAAAAAGAAATTAACAAATTCATCAAAAACTATCTTTATTTGTTCTTGTATGTCATAATTAAAATGTGTATTACGAACTAAATAAGTATTATCTAGATATCCAGAGTTTGATTTAATAGGGATATTAACATGCTTTCCATATGTAATTCTAATGTTGAAGTTAGATTTGTTTCTAATGGACCATATCGGCATTAGCTTTACAACCTTTATTTTAATTGAATGTCTTTCTAGTATACTTAAAATAAAATTACTTTTTAATAAATACTTATAATCTTCTACTTCTATTAAAATATCGTTTTCTCTTTGTCTTGATGGTGAGAATGTACTAACATAACATCCCGACTGTATTTCTAACTCAATAAAATCTTTTTGATCAATGTTGGAAAGTGAAAAAATGCTTTTATTACTTAAATTTCTTTTTTTTATTGAATTCCATGAATTGCTTTTAGATATTTTTCCTTCCAGAAAATAGTATTCTTGGTTTTCTGTATTAATAATCTTTAAAATGCAATCAAGGTTTGAGTAATTTATTATTATTAATGGGCACCAAATAATAATAATAAAGCTAATTTTGTCTTTAATCAGTGATAATCTGTAATTCTTACTATTTGTTTGAGATCTTGTTTCATTTAATTCGATGATATTTTCTTTAATTGAACAATGATTTTCAGCTCGAGATACTCTATTAAATTCGATATAAAATCGATGAGTTATTTTCATTGGATCATTAATTAACAGAACTGAATCTATTTTAGTGTCAACGTTGTCAATAAATTCTTGATTCAAATTTTCCACAATACATTCGTATTCTAGCTTGTTGTTATATGGATTACAAAAACTAAAACTCAGAGACTCTCCTGAAATATTAATTACGCTAATAATATTGAAAATATTTATATTAATGCAAGATCCACGATAATTAATACACTCAAATCCAATACAAAGACTGGAATTAATTAAATTGTAATCTAAATAAAATGCTTTAGGGTTTTCTATCAAATTTTTTATTATGTCAATAATACTTACTGAGTTATTTTGAGAGAATACCGAATCAAATTCCATTATATTTATGGAATTTGTATCTTTGAAAACCATCATGTTTGGGAAATCAGCAATAAAATCAAATGGAATCTCAATTTTTTGATTTTTCCTTATTTTGATAGCTCTCTCAAATATATCAGAACAAGTTGGAACTTTAGTGCCAAAAAATAAAATCAAATCTTTGAACACTTTTGAGGAAAAGCAAATTTTTAATCCAACAGTGGCATTGCTTGCCGAAAAATCACATAATTTGGAGTATGGAATTTCGCTGCTGATATTATCCAAGTTAAAAACATTTAAATCTATTCTACAATTGATGGAATAAATGTTATCATTGAAATAACGAGAATAAAAAGGCTCATTATAACTTGAATATATTTTGTCAAAAAATGAGTTATTTAAATCGAGCAAATATTCTGAGTTATAAAATAGTGGTACTTCAATATTTTTTATATTAAATTTTGCGTTACTTAAACAGTTAATATGAAAATAAGGAACAACTGATACATCTTCATTTGATAAAAGCATTAGATTATTTACAAATGCTTGAGACTGCCTCAAATCGAATAAATAATGAAATGAGTTTGTTCCCCGATAATACTTAATTGAATACAATTCATTTTCTTTATGGCTAAATTCCGAGTCAAACGCAATACCTACTACCACATCTATCAAATTTTTTGAAACTTTGAGTTGAACTGCTTCAATTTTGCATTCGAATTCTCTAATTAGAAATTTTAAATTAAAAATAAGTTTTTCAGCAAAAAAAAACATTTTGGAATCTAGGATCTTGAGATTTGCCTTAATTAGATTGTTATTTATTATTAAATTTATATATTCTCCGCTGAAATTGTTGCTGGGATATTTGACAAATATCTTAAACTTTTCAATACATAATTCAAAAGAATTAAGGTTAGAAAACAAAATGCCATTCAAATTAAGAATTAAATATTTCGATTCGAGCTGGGCTTTTATTAATAACATATTTAGGCATTGAAGTCTAATTTCAAACAAACAAATATCATTTATCTTTTCCAAAAATGTTGAAAGCTTGTATTTATTATCTTCAGAGCTGATAGAATAAAATAATTCATTGGAATTCACATAATCATGTACATCTATTAAAATAAGCATCGTATTATTGACCAAATTTGAGTTTACAAGAAAAGAATCTTTACTAAAGTTGTAATGAACTCTTATTTTTGTATTTTTGCGTAACTTTATATGAAAGTTATGAGAAATGTCGATACTACTAATAAAAATTGGAAAAATTTTGTCTTTAAAACCAGAATTCTGTATTTTGCCTTCATCAATTAGTAGATTAGTCTTGATCTTTTTCGTAATTTCATAATAAACAATATCGCAATATATGTCTCTATTATGAAGTTTTGAATACAAAGTTTCACTGTAATGTGGGAATTTAATTATTTTATCATTACCAATATGAACTTCACCAGCCATTATTTCAACTCGATTAAATTTTGAGCTGATGTCAATTTCATACTTATCATTAATTGATAAAAAGATTTTACCATTCTCAAAATAAGCTAATAATGTTGTGCATTTATTTTCAGTGTGAAAGTAATAATGTATACTTGCATTATTTAATGTTATAATCAAATTTAATTGACTAATCCTAGTTTTGACGAGTGAATTTTGCTTAAAATTTGAAAACAAATTGCTCAGCTTCATTATCTGATAATTACTTGCCGCTAATAACAGTTTTGGAATGCAAATTGTTAGATATTTGTTACTCAAGTTTTCATTACGAATTTTAACTGGATCTTCATCAATTCTTATTAGCTCGTAAAATAATGGCTCATCTTTTGAAAAACATTGTTTAATAATTATCTTGTATATTTCTATAGATTTCCAGCAATAAATCGTTTTTTGGAAAATAAAGTTGACGTATTCAATTTCAAATACAGTAAATATTGAGTTATAATTTAATGAAGTATTTAAATATAAATAAATTTTTATATTTTTTGCACTCAAATTGCATGAATTTTCTATTGTAAATATTGAAATATCTTTTAAGAAAATGCATATTGTACTTTCTTTTTCAAAAACTATTTCTTGCAAAAATATACTTTTGTTACTAGTTTTAAAGTTAAGCAAAATGGTTTTTATTTTCATTGAAAACACATTTTCATATAAATAATTATACTGGGCTAATTCAAAATCTGTAATCTTCAGAAACTTCTCATTTGAGTTGAATGTTAAATTAGCTTGACTTCTTTCAATGTTTAGTTCTATATTATTCATATTATAGATTAGTTGAATATTTGAATTAAAATTAAAGTTTATCTGAATATTCAAGTTTTTATTTTCAATTCTCTCTAGAGTATAGAAAATTGTATAAACACTCTCTTCGTTATCTGATACTGATAAATATTGATTTGAGAATTCAAGCAAATCTGAGATCTCATTTTTAAATTCAACATTTTGGCAAAAGATTTCATCCAGGCCCGTCAATTTAATGATCAGCAGCTCACTATTTAATTCAATACAAGTAAAAAATACAATCGAAAGGTTTTCTGGACAATGCTCGATCTTAGTTGAAAATATATTCATTTCTGGAATCTCTATTACATCAATGAAGTTGTCGAGACTATTAGAGTGTATCGCTTTTGAGTATAATCTTAAATATTTCATATTCGCTCTTATTATTTTATCTTTAACATCAAAATAAATTATAGATTCCAGAATTTGAATAGAGTTTTCCAAGTTGATTAATAAGTAGCAATTCAAAAGTTTAATTACTAGCGAGAAGTTGTGCATATTATATTCTAAAGTGAATACAATAGAACTAATTGTTAGAAATAATTTATTACTTTCATATGTCTCCAAAAATATTCTTTTAAAATTAATCAAAATCTTGAGCTTCCAATTAAACACGTTATGAATTAAACTACTTCCATTTTTATTTATGAATAACGACTTAATGTTGAAAAAGACATAATTTAATAATGGGATTGATAAATAAATACCTGAGTATACCTTTTCAATATTATCCTCAATTATTGTGATAAATGATTCATAATTTGAATTTACCATATCAATGTTTAAAAGACCCGGAAAAGCTAGGATCGTTTCTTGATCTTTTAAAATTGAGAAAAAATATGCTTTCAATCCAATTAAATCAATTATATCGTAAGTAGAAATATCATCAAAATATTCATTAAATCTGACAGAAATCCTTCGTATAAAAATGTTAGTTTTCCTGAATGAATAATTTTTCTTGTAAATAGATCCAATATTAGTTCCAAATAAAAATGTTTTTCCTAATAGTTTATATTCTGATAATAGACAAACACTGAAAAGCTCAAAATCAAAATATGAAGAAACAAAATTAATAAGATTTGACCTTTTGACATTTGGTACGCTAGATCCATCTTTCTTTAAATGATATATTTCTACTTGATCTAGTTTTAAACTTGCAATTTTCTTCTCAGTAAATTTGGAAAAAAAATTGAAAAATAAATCAATATGTCTGCAGCCTATTAAAAGAATATAAATAACAAAAATGATAAATGTAAACCAATTGAAAACAGATATTTTTAACTTTTTAATCGATATTCGAAACGATTTATTTTTTGAGATTATTGTCAAGCGATCAAGCTCAAGATCAAACAAATTAATTACTTTATAACCGGAAAGAGAAATTTTCATGATTAAAAAATTAACTTTTAGTCGTTGAAAAGATTTGCATAATCATAATAGTCATTTTATTTTCATTCTTTGCAATAATATATTTCTATTGCGGCAGAATGTCTGATTAGGTCAAAAATCAATTCATGCGGAGAAAATAAAAATGGAAAAAGGAAAATAAATATTTATGTGAAGATTCTATAACTTTACAGACGATATTGATAGTAAATTTCTAGATAGGAATTTGAGGCTTTTTATACTTGAGTTCTTTAATTTATAAATCTGCGCAGAATTGTTAACTAAGTTTGGATTGTCCGTTTGATTAAAACTTGTCTCTACGTTTGTATCCCAGATAGAAACTATACCACTATTAGTTGCAGATGCAATGACACGGCTCCCAAATGAAAAATCAAGCGATTTAACAAACGTTTGTTTTTTTGAATCTATTGTATCATTTGGGAATTGACAAAGCTGATAAAATTCAGTAGCTCTATTAGAATTGCACAATTTACGAATATCCCAAATTGGTACTATAAGCTGGTTTTGAGAATAAAAGCGAGTAGCTTGATTATTAATTGAAGAGGAAGCTAACAAATATCCATTATGGCTGAATTTGACCTGATTAATAATTCCTGACATAACTTTTCTGTTATGAATTGTGCCTTCCTTCTTTCCTGTACGTACATCCCAAATAATAATTTGATTATCGCTGCCACCAGTTACAGTAATAGAAGAGTTTGGATGTATTGACACCGATCTAACATCTCCAAAGTGACCTGTAAATATACGAATTGGATAAGTCCTTGATGTACACCATAATCTTGCACTTTGGTCGCTTGAGCCACTAATAAAGGAAATCCCGTGATCATCCCAGCTGAGATCCCAAATACAAGAATTTGTTGAATGTCCAGAGAATGTAACTAGTTGATATAAAGTGGGTTCTTGATCTTTGGTAATAATTGAAAGTTTAATAATACTGTCGATTCCAGCAGATAATAAAAACTCCGGATTCCATGGGTGAAACCTTACACACTGTACTCTATTTCTATGGATCCATATAGGTTCAATCTTTGATTCCGGATTTTCTATATCAAAAACTTGTATACAGCCATCATCGGTACAATATGCGCCAACTTCATGGTTATGTGAAATATTCATGTCAATTATTTCATTACAATTTGAGCATTCCAAACTGCTACAAATTATAGAGGGAAGATGGGTAGAATCAACAAATTTTCGATTTGATACTTCTTCATATAAATGTTTTTTATATTTAAACGTAAAAGAGTTGTTTGAATCGTTAATGGGATTGAATTCTATTTCAACGTTTTTAATTTCTTCTGTAATTTCGTCATCAAATCGATTAAATTTGGATTTTTTCATTTCATTTTCTTTGGAAATTATTCCACTGTAATTCTCAGGATGAAGCCCCCAGTTGATAATAGAATTACTTTGGGAATAGCCTTTACCTGACATATCAGTTTCAAGTACTTTTGATGCATCTTTTGCAACTACAGATATGTCGCCATAAGTATTGTTTTTTTGGTTATTTTTTGAGTTAAATTCAATGAATAAGGAGTCTTCAGAATAAAGCTCGCCAATCTGAAAATTCCCAACTTCCTTCAAACAACCCAATTCTTCATTTCTGCTGGTAAGCGTAACGTCATTATTATTTGTCTTGTGATCAAAAGCATGAATAACCAATTTCTCTTGCATAATTCCTAAAATTAGAGTATCACAATGGGACAATAAGAAGTTATTCAATAATGAAATAGATGTTCGGTTTAGGATGATATGAAATTTCGATCCAAAAAATGGTTTCAACAATTCTGCATTTTTTAAATAACCCAAATCACTTGAATTTCTTAATAATGTGACAGCTTCTCTATATTTAGATAGCGAAAAATCATCTGAAAACTTATTTAAGAAGTTTCTATATCTCTCAATAGATGAGTTCTTGTATAAGATATAGCAGATATTAACAAAAACAATAAAACAAACAGAAATGAGTTCTTCTCGAACAGAAGATAGCGAATTCAGAATCCAATTTCTGAACTTGGAATATTTATCCGAAATCACTTGAGTGTCAATATTATCTATTTTCCTAGTAAAATTAATTAAATTTTCAACTTCAGAATCAGTCATCTCGTTCTCAAGAGAATTAATTTTTAATTTTCTATCATTTTCATTCATTTCAAATAGCAAAGTATCAATTGTCTCAATATACCCATTTTTTCTTAAGTATTTAATAACTTGTGTAATACTACCATCATTTTCAACACCATTTTGAGTATGAGGCACAAACGTTTTCATTAAACTAATATTATTGTTAACCATTTGATTAGTGTAAGTTGAAGATTGAGATGATATTTGCTCAGAAGAACTTTGATTTTGAGAAGAAATTTGTCTTTGAAAGTTTTGAAATACATTATTATTAAGAGAATATTGTTGATTTGACATTTTTTTATATCAAAAAGCAATAACCCTTTATTTCATTAACAATTCAACAGATAATTCTACCCATAAATATTCAGAATATGTATAAATTTAATCAAAAAAAGCCAAGAACTACTAGGAATGATTGTTTGCGTAATTTTCGCCATAAATTGATTTTTTGCGGTTAAAAAAAAAACTGATCCGAAAAATTATATAATTACTTATATTTATATTTATAATAACTATATAGTTATTATAAATAATCCAATAACTCGGGTCTATGGACGGGTGTAAACACTATAAATCTAGGTGCAGAATTATTGCACCATGCTGTAATAATGAATATTGGTGTAGACATTGTCATAATGAGAGCCAAGAAGACCATCACGAGGTTGATAGATTTAGCATTAAAGAAGTGGTATGTAGAAGATGTAATAAGCGTCAGCCAGCAAGTAACTCTTGTATTAATAGCGCAGAGTGTGGCGAAAAATCTGGTAAAAAATGTGATGTAACTCAATTTGCCAAGTACTTTTGTAGTAAATGCAACCTTTGGGACGACAATGGAATAGAAAAAAATGTATTTCATTGTGATGAATGCGGAATTTGTAGAGTGGGTGGTCAAGAATCTTACTTTCACTGCAAAGTTTGTTGCATGTGCTACCCACTGAGCATTAAAGAAACCCACAAATGCATTGAGAATTCATGTAGACGCCCATGCCCCTTATGCTTAGAAGATCTATTTTATTCAATAAAAACTGTGTCAATTTTAAATTGTGGTCACACAATACATGAGGATTGTTTACTTCTACTAGGAGAAGCAAAGGGGCTAACCAGCCTACGTTGTCCAATTTGCAGTAAGTCCTTGGGAGACAATTCTCAGATATGGAATGAAATAGATAAAATGATCGCCGAATCCCCAATACCTGAGGAATCCAAGGAACTTGTAAATATATTTTGTAATGATTGCAATATTAAATGTAATACCTATTCACACCCTTACGGGCTTAAATGCCAAACATGCGGAGGATACAATACGAGGTTAGAAGATTGAATAATTCGTAAGTGCTGGTTCAAAAATTTAACATTAAAATGCCAGAGTTACATAAATTATAACAAAAACGGTTGAATGGAATGCAATGGCATAATAACTGATGTCTCCAAATGGCTTCCGAAATCCAGTCTAAAGCTTCGTTGCAGCCCAACCCTGTATATGCAGAGACTCCAATAATGCCGTAGTCCCAGGCTTGGTCTTCAAACATACTTGCGATATCCTCAATTTTTAGCTTTGCTGCTAATTCTCCAGGAGCTAATGCGCCGATTATATCTTGCCTTGTTGCAATAATTAATATAGGAGTTTGTTTGTTTGCTTTCTTTAATAATTGCATCAACAGCCTCCTAGCAAGAGGTATTCGACCATGGTCGCTTGAATCAATAAAAAACAAAATTCCATCAATATTACTATTATCTTCATCATTTATAGTATCTTTACCAATAATTTGCATTTTATCTTTACCTTTTTTTTTTACAATGCATCCATTTTTATCAATCTCGTTTCTATTTTTGATTTTTAAAGTACAATTATAAGAGTTATCGGATTGGGAAAAAATGTCCTTATCAACAATATTCAGTACACAATTTTCTCTTTCAATTACAGCTGAATAAATGTTTTCAGTTGTTGCTGAATCTACATACCTACCTTTTAAATGTCTGAGTAGGAATGTTGTTCTACCTGATGATGCAGGCCCTGTCAATAAAATATTAAAACAACGAGAATTGCATTTTCCAAGAAAATCAAATGAGAATAAACTCTTCATAAGAAGGAAAGAATAGGAAATGCTACCTTCACACAACCTTGAAATTTTTTTTTTTAGCAATCTAAAATGCTTGTCCACATGAAAATAAACTGCGGTAGTGCTTTGTTAGAAAAAAAGTTATTTTATCAAAAAAAAAAAATTAAAGAGATATACTAAATTAATTTATAATTTTGTCTAAGGTTAGTGTAGAAGCGATCTACTTCTTAAATATTCTCAGTGGAGAAGAGGTAAAAACCTTAAATTTGCTTTGTAGCTTATCACCCTTGTAAGATTCGAGATTTCTTTCACAAAATGCGTTTGTAGATTCTAATCCAATAGATCTCAAAATATTCTGGCTCTGGGGCCTATCTAAATTTTGATTAGCTACTAACGTAGGAGAAAATGTGTTAAATTTCTTGGATTGCTGGTTTATGTTAACAATCCTCGTTTCTTTCATCTGCTTCTTATTTTTAACCATCCTTTTAAGAATTCCCGTTTCTTCTCCAAAAAAATTATCTTTGTGTATTGACTTAGTTGTTGAAGAATAAATAACAACTTTGCGTGGTTGTTTTCTATCAGTGTTTGATAATTCATTTTTATTGATTTTGCAATCGTAAACTTTTTGTATCACAGATTCTAATGACGATATACGTGAAGAAGATAACGAAGAATCATTAGATAGATTATTCTTACAGTTTAAAATTTTTGTTTCTTCCTTATTTATATTTACCTCATAATTTTTTTCAAGAGTAGAATTAATATTTTTCTTGCAATTGGAACTAGACTCTAAGTTTGATTCGTTTTCATGTAAAATAGAATTCAAAGATTCATTATTTTTTGAATCCAAAATACCTTGAATATTGCTTCCAAGAATAAATGGGTCATAATTAGATTTGCAATTCATTTGGTAATTTACGATCTGATTGCAAACTCCATTCTCAAGTAACTCAATAGAAACTGCAAGTATCCTTTCTACTACATTCAATTTTTTGTTTGTGCTTGAATTAATACATGAAGAATTAAAACCTGAGTATTGATCATCGCTATTGTCTCTTTCCCAGTTGAGTTGTTTCAAGTCAGAATGATTTGGATTCTCCAATGACCTTCTTAAAATACCTATAATTAGCAAGATACATTGTAATGGGTGAATAATGGAACTTTCAAAATCTCTATTTAGAGTAGAACTATTCAGCAAATTTCCATGGTAAATACAGCAATGAGAAAAATGCCATAATAGGCGAAATAGATACTCGGATTCATAGTTCAATCTCAAAAATGAATATTTCTCATACAACGACCTATGAAGAACCATGTAATTCGTTGGAGACATACCCATATATATCCTATCACGATATTGTAATTGGTTTATGATTAATAGCGGGTCATGTGAATCTAAAAATACAGATTCCCAAGTTAAAGGTAACTCGTTATTTGCAGATTTTTCAATCAACCCTTCACATCCGTCAGAAGAATTTTTTTCACTATTATCGTATTTAATAGCGTCTAAGGAGTCATCTATTACAATAATTTTTCCTTGGAATGATCTCATTATTGTTTGTTCTGGAGACTCGATTTCATCGTGAAGCTTCTCAATTTTATTGCTATCAACTTCCGGTATTTCCTCGTAATTAAACTCATCCGTATCAGCAGATTGGTTAATTTGATCAAATCCCATGTTTCCAAAGATTGGAATTGTCTCTAAAACATTATCAGAAGTCGAATGTATTAATTCATTTGTTTTTTCATGACTTGGTTTTTGATTTTCAGTGCGTTGTCTCCCTCTGAAAGTCTGGCTGATACCAGGCAAGAAAAGATCAGGAGTTATGAAATTAATTTGAGACATAAAATTAGAAAATGAATCAAAATCCCTTAATATTTCTTCCCAATTTAATTGGTTGCTTTGTAATAAAAAGCTGTTTTGCGTATTTGTTTGAAAATCTAAATGTTTGTTTTTCGTATCACTACGAATTTTTAAACCATCTGTTATTTTTATTGATGAATTTATCACAATCATTAAATTACTAAAAATGTTGTTACATATATCTGGATGAATTAAACTGTTAATTTGATTTTCCTGAAATTCATTTTTTGAATTAGTTTTCATGCTATCAATCCATTCATCTCTCGTCTTTATCTTTGTTTTAATTATTCTAAACATAATTTCTAAATTTACGAAACTTGGCAAATAAAATGGAACCAATAAATTGATGAAGTCATTACTATTGATATTTACCTTTTCGTGGTTCAAAAATAACCTCTGAAGATAGTGTTTTGAATTTGTTTCGAATAGCTTAACGAAGAATTCGCACCATCCAAAGGGAATCCAGTTCCCAAAACCTGTGATTAATGCAAGCTTCTCAATCTTTGGCCTTGTATTTGACAAAAGAAAATGTTGTAAACTTGAAAACGAGAGCTCTTCTAAAAGGCACTTCGTTTCCAATTGATTCATTGGGTCATTAAAAAAGTCTATATTCGTGTATTTTTGAGAAATGAGTAACTCTCTATATTTAGTTGATTTATTCAATTTAATTAGATTATATACGTGAAACCTATAAATATTTCTAACAATCCATTCAGCAATTGGTTGGAAAAATGGCTTTGGGGGCACATAAATTGGTACAATTATGTAATAAGGTGGAGGAAAACTGTTAGATATAGGATAATTATCCAATAATCTTACTGCCAGCCTGCCACATACTCCATCAATATTTTTTAGTTGAATATAAATATTACCTATTGTAATACCTTCTAAAACCCATTTATCAGAGTCAGGATCATATAAATAGATAGAATTCATAAATAATGTTGGAGTATATAAATAATAAAGCCTTCTAACCCACATAATGACTGATAAAAACGTATCATTACCATTTTTTATGAATGAAAATTCACCTTGTTTAAGTTTTTGCAGTATTATTTGGAAAAATTGATAATATTGATCAAATAAATAGCAATAAAGATTCGTAATTGGCCAGAAATTTAAAAGCAACTCTTCATTTTTTATGAAAGATCTGAAATTTAGCCTCTCCATTCGATTCCTACATTCCATTCTAAATACACTTGGGTTGTTCAAAATAACATTTCTTTTCCTAAAATTGAGCTTATGGCTTTTTTCAAATGCATTATTATAAATTGAATAGACATTTGTATTGATATTGTTGTAAGAAATGCATTGTTTAATATTTTTATGAAATATATTATTTGAACTGATTATGTTTGAATTAACTAATTTATTGTAGCATTTGAATTCTTCGTTAGAATAATCATCGCTTTGATTTGAGTCGGCATCACTATAAAATCCATTGTCATAATCACTATTATTTTCAAATTCATCTTCCCCTGATGATGAAAGGTAAATACTTGAAGAAGAATTCGTTTTAGAGATATTTTCTTGTGAATGCTTGATATATTCCCCTGCCTCACCATTTAGCCAAATATATTTAGGTGCAAAATCGCCCTCCAAATAAATCATATTTTTCTGGCTATGAATAGTAGAGCTTGTATCTTTCTTGTTATTTCCCCAAAACGGTAGAATTGATTTTATATCTTTTGGCCCAATAATTCTAATATGATTGCCTTCATCATCAATATTGTTGTTAGAAGTATCGTTAGATTTTTTTTCTCCTGGCAAACAATTGTCTTTGGACACTTTAACATTTGTATTTCTAGTAAGATAAACATCTAAAATAGTTGGTCTAAATGGGTTCAATTTACTACTATATACCTTATTAATATTTAACTTAACTTTCTTTCCATTTCTAATGGAACCATGATCAAATATTGGGAGAGTATTCGGCAATACAAATTTATTAATAAATTTCTGAATTGGTTGAATTATATCAACCTCTATATCGAAATAGTGATGATTTGCATCTTTTGGGAAATGGCAACTTCTTAAATGAATGTGGTAATTATTGTACATCTCAAGGCTACCATGCCAATTGAATAACGAATCCTTCTTCCCATGAATCCACAAAACTGGGCAGGAACAGTCCATTATTTCAGATTGAATGTTCCATCTTTGTGAAATTAAAAACCGGCCTATTTTCCCTGCTAAGCTCTCTGCTGCGTGCTTAATGCTTTTATATGGGCATTGCAAAACTAGTCCTCCCAGTTTCTTTTTTCGTTCATTCAAAATTTTTGCCTGGCGTGTACTTGGTCCAGTTCCAATTGAGCATCCCCATAAAATTATATTTTCTATAGGCCAATTTAATTCTTGTGTTGCGAAATTTAAAAGTATATTCATACACTGGTCAACGCTTGACTCATCAGACCTACCCTCATATTTTCCATATCCTGGATAATCAAAAAGCAACATGTTTACTTTTAATCTCTCACTTACATAATGTAATCTGCTGTGTATCTCACCAATATCTACTCCATTTGCATGCGCATAAATAACCAAAATTTTTGAATTTGATCTCGGAGCAAAAAAAAAACATGGTATTTTTTTGTCCGCATCTATTGGCCCAGGTATTAAAATTGTTTCTGGATAAGAAGTGATATCATATGAGGAGTATGTTCCGGGGAACATTGCGACATCCACAAACTTTTGAATTACCATCTTATTGTATTCTGAAATTCTCTAATTTTTTTTTTGTTTGCATTATATAGATTTAGGAAAAAGTTGTACAGTAAATATGTTTTAATTAATATTCACTAGTCCGCACGCTTAAACAAAGTTTTAATGAACCCGAAGTTGAAAAATTTTGCTAGCTTAAGTACATTATGATTTATTCTCCAGTGATTAACCGTACACAAATTCACAAATTCTCAGACTCGCTTTTTACCCGCCTATAATTCCGAATAATTGTATAATCTATAAAGAAAAATTCTTCCAAAACAAACAACTTATACTTACTAAATTGAATATAAATCCTGTGCAAGCGAGCACGTTTTGTTAATTTTATATTAACAATTTTTTCTCGTTTCATTAGACAGAATTTCCAGTAATGCATGTATGCAGCCATTAGGCGGCGTGGGGAAAATTGTTGTATGTCTCCCGCGTATAAATTCTCAAGTTCCTTAAAATATTGATTGGTAAAATGGCCAACACCTATAACAGTAAATATCTATTAAAAACAAATTATAAATATTATCTCTATTATTCTGAAGTGCTTCATATAGAATGGTAATTAATTTGCATTGAATTACTAATATCTAGATTTACTGTGTTTTCGAATGTTTGTATACATTAATCAAATTGATTCAAAAACCACTAGTTATGCTATATAATTCTTTACCATCTGATCTTAAAGAAGTCTTTAGCCTTCTAATTAACTCTTTCAATGTCTCCGGTGTCTATTATTCATTCTTGTTTGAACGCCTTTGTTAATTTTAGGTAATTTAATCTCATGCTGAAGTGGCAACTCCTCACCGTTTGTAATTAGATCATATAAGTGCTATTCTTAAGTTTTTTTTGAGAGATATTCTTGCCATTGTTTTTATTCAAATTAATTTGATTTTTAATGATTTTTTATCAGAATTTAATAAGTTAATTTCAAATTGGGTTTAGCACTTTCATCTCGATAGAATGGCAATAAATTTCGGTTGTCTATCTTCTTATTTTTGTTAGAATCGGAAAAAGATCAAAGTATTGTTAATTTTGATGATCCTTGGAGTCTATTATCAAACATTTTACACCTGAAAAAAGATTCACAAATATAATTGTCTTTATTATTTAATTGGTATTTTTGAAAATAAATGCTCATCAATTTCAACATCTTGCATATCCGTTAAGTTATATATGGATTATTTTCAATTTTATTCAATGTAATACATATATGGTTTTAAAATTCAATACTACTTGCATAATTATCTTCATTAAATAACTCCAACACTTGACAGTATTTAAATTTTAGTCTGGAGCAATATTCTAGTCCATGTTTATATTTAAAATCAATTTCTAACTTTCCCAAAACAATGAACTGACCCTTAAATATCTTCTTAATTGAATTCCAATCAAAAAAAAACTACTTTCACGCAATTCAAGAAATCTTCTTTTAACAATTTGGCATTCTTTACACCATGATTCAATATCAATTTCTCTTATTGTTGTTTCAAATATTAGCTTACCACTTTTAGGTAAGTCCAAGTTCATTGAATCAAACTGACTTAATATATTTTAACATCGCTTAAAAAAAAAAAAGAAAAAAATGTGAATTAAAACTAATTCTTTCATTAATCATCTAATTTATCATCTTTTTCATTTGGAAAAAATTGCATCATAAATCCAAACTTGTAGTCATTTCTTAAGTAGTCTATTGCAGCAGAAATCCCAAATCCTTTGTTATCTAAACACTGCAGTGATATTTTTCCGCAAGTATCTATCATCCCTTGAATTCTCGCTGTTTTGAATAAGTACTCATACCCAAAGCGCAATGTCGACTCAAAATTAGGTATTGATACTTCTAATTCGCTCGCTAAAGATAACCTATCACTTAATTTCCTATAGAAAGATGATCTGAGTGAGTGAATATTTGCGAAAATTCGTCCTGGGCTCGTGAAATCCGGTTGCCTTGTAATTTGGTTAAAAAAAATATTTTTTCCGTGGCAATATCGCGACCCCAAAGACATTATTGATGTATTATTGGCTGCAATCCATGTTAGTTCACCACCCAATTGCAGTTTATTTGTGATCAATTGAGAAAATAGTCCATTTAGCAAAAATATTCCTTGATATGCAACTTTTAATGAATAGCTACTCTCTTCACCATTATAATCGATAGAAACTTCACTCATGTTCTTATTTTCGTCTGACAAGCTCGAATTTATTGAAATTCTACCCTCAATATTATTTCCAAAGCAACGAGAAAAACGACCGCTGACTGTCCCTTCATCATTAACTCTAGCTAAAATGAGTGTATTTTTTGATGAGCTTTGATACGAAGGTCCAAGTTGATAAGAATAGCCTTTAATATTTGAAGTGCCTAAAAATAATGAATAAGAAGTTTGTAAATTTGAGGTGACAGACTTAGCTATTTCAGCTCTGAAACCATCAAAACTTTCTCTTTGAAATATACTTTGGGATTCTAAAGAAAAGTTTTCATATTGCAATGATTTATTTGTTCTTTCATTTCCCCCATCTGTTTCGTGCTGAAGTCTGCTCATCTATAAAACTAGCCAAAAAACAATATATTGTTATTGAACAAATATATAATTATTGCAATAATGAGAAAAAATAAAGTCAAAAACAATTATCAACTTTACAAATATTTAATTTTCAGATTAATTAAAATTTTTTGATTCAATTAGTCTAGAAAAATTATTACACAACTTAATATAGCGCCTATGAATACTCATCACTAAAAACATTCCAAGTGATCAACAACATGACGGTAAATCGCAGTCATTATTGCAGCTACATTCATTTTTTGTTATTGAGCCTAGTTCAAATATTCCATAGCCTATCGAAAGACCGATAATAACGGAAAAGAATAATCCCCAATTAAATGTCATAGCAATTAGCATTAATAGATAATGCATAAAGTAGTACAAAATAGTTAATAATACATTCGTACATATAACTTTTATACCTAAATTTTCGTGTTCTACTCTGTTTTTTTTTATCTCTTTAATGTATTTTTTGTTTATGGAAGAGATGAACATTGTAAAACACCCCATTAAAATTATGAATAAACATGAAATGAAATAATCAAATCTATTAGATGTTCTCCATGATTCAAACAAAATAACTGATTCAAAGCTTTGATGGAATGTCATTTGCATTGCAATTGAAAGCAAGCTTTTATTATTTATTTGATTTAAATCGTCTTTAGTTGGATCTTGAATAATTGCACTATGTACTCCATGGGTATCTTTAATCAATCTAATTGCATTTTGTTTACTAGAACAACACATTTTTCAAAAAAAAAAAACGACTAAATTATAACTATTTGTAATAATATATTTGTTTAATTAATCAGAATAATTTATAGCTCGAATATATATATCTAAATAAATTATTATTAATTTAAAAAAAGAAAAAGAAAAATTATTTAATGTTGTCATGCTCGAACTGCTCTCTCCTCGTATCAAAATTTTTTCTACTTATTAGCAATTTTGTTTTTTCACGATTCAATGTATTTGCCTTGAGTTTCTTCGATTTATCAAACATTTTAATGTTACTTTTACTTGCTTCCAATTTTTGTTTTTGCTCATTATTAATATTTTCCAATTCTTTGTTGGGCATTTTATTACTTTGTGCCTCCCTAATACTTTTTTCTTCTTGAATTAAGCTCTCCTTAATTTGATTTTTTATATTAGATAAACCTTTACCATTCAATACCAGTGATTCTACAATATATTTTTGTAAATCTTCCTTATTCAACTCTTGGCTTGGCATAGTGTCCAATTTAGAAATCTCATCCAAAAATTCCCATGGAACATCCCTAGGATCGCTTTTAAATGTATGATTAATTTGCCTCCAGTCAGTTTTCACTATATTACTATCTTTAATATTGTTAACCAGGTTATTTTCGTCATGGTATTCCATAACATCTAAATGATTAATATTAAAATCATCTTTTGGAAGTAACTTCATCAGCTTTAATTTTTCTGCTTCGATACTTTTCTTCATTTCACGGCCTGCTTTTAGCTGATCTTCCCAAACATTCTTTATCTTGTCAAAATCTTCTTTCTGTGTTGCTCCAGCATTTAATTTAAGTATAAAATCTTTATCCCAAAATAATTTGGGTATTAATTTAACATCTTTATTTAATAAATTAATATCTATGTAATCATGGCCTATATCTGTTTCATATTTCAATTCTTCATTATTAGATTCTTCTTTAATTACATTAAATAATTTTTCGTTGTAATAATCCAAATATTTATTATAAAATGATTTAATTTTTCTTGGACTTGGTGGTTCATTAACCCATTGACTGGAATTATCATCCAAAGCGTTACTTTTTTTAGTATTTATCATTTTACTGAATAGCTTCTTTCTTTCCTTATCTTTTTGAATAATAACATTAATTTCTTCATCATTCATATTTTCAGGTAGCATAGGATCTTTTTTCTCGCCTGATAAAATTTCATTTTTAATTTTATTAAAGTTTTCAGTATAAATATCATTTTTGAACATTCCTTTTTGCTTTATAGGTTGTATTTCCGGTGTTTTCATTGTTGAAAATGTTATTGAAACGCTTGAAGGACAGCTTATCCATCTACTGTCCTCATCTAAATCCCACCTTTTAATTTTTTGTGGATTATCACTTAATAGATTATTTATATTAAAATCATCATCATGTTTTTTGTACTGATTGATTTTTTCCTTTTCATCTCTAAGATATGATGCTTCTGCAAACCAAAACGCAGGGCTTTCAGGATCTGTGGGGACTAAGCAAGAGTAATTGTTATATTTTCTATCCCTCCCGGTAATCCTTTTATTATTATTATTATTGTCATCATGGTTTGCAAGCTTATCAACTTCGTGTCTTTCACTATTCATTGTTATTACTGTATTTTTCTTTAAATGGAAATCCAATACTTTTTGATTCTCTAGTCCTTCATATACTTTAAGTGAATCTGATTTCAAATTTTTGTATAAATCTTGTCTTCTAGTTTGTTTTTTTGATAATTGCGAATAAACTTTGTCCAACTCATCCAATATTCTGTTATAGCTCCTTTGAGTTTTTATTATAGACTTCTGTCTTGTTGCCAACGTTCGATGTAATTTCTGTGTGTATTCATCCCTTTTTTTCTCAAATAATTCCTTTCTTAAATTAATTTCTTCAAACTTCTTTTCTAGTAAATTATATGTATCTATGTAGAATTTTCTATCTTTAGTCTGACGGGACTTCACTTTTCCAGGGTCTTCCAATTCAAATGAAACTGGCAAACTATCAATACCACCTTGTTGTAAACAAGAATACGTCGCAAACATTCTCTGTTGGCAATCTGTTATTTCATCCAATTCAGACTCTAGTTTTTTTTCATCTTTAGCAAGTTTTCTATCATGCTTTTTACCTGTTTCGCAATGCAGAATAATAGCTTTAGACAGATCATTCAAAATCTCCTCATTCTTAATCAGCTTATTTGTGATATTTTTCAAAATATTATTTTTATAATCATCCAATATACTAGCTCTAATTTTATCATTTAAAATCATGTCATCATTTACTTCGAAGTTATTTGAACTATTTAAAATTCCAAGCCTCTTAATTATTTCTCTATTGGTTTTGCTTTCTTTTTCTTCTGGAAATGGGGCCAAGTTGGGTATCGAAATGTCAATCTCATTCCCCATCTTCTTCATCTCATTAAAGTGTTTGAATACCATTGAAAGTGTGTAAGCTGGTTTAATATCAATGGACAAATTATCGAACTTCAAAATAGTTTTATTTAACAAGTTATTTTGATCAATCTCATAATTTGTATTTATTGTTTTTTCATCTAATAAGACTTTAGATACTGGATAAAATGCAGGAGTTTTGATAAATTGCCCAAATAATTTAATATTAATTTCCTTATAATCATCTAAGTTACATTTATGTACTTTGTAATATACTTCATATTCTCCATTTTTCAAATCTAATATTTGTTGAATTTTAATTCCCCCAACGCCAAATACCTCATATTTATCGCCTCCTCTTTTCGTTTTATTCCCCATTCTATCTACAGAATATATTTTGAAAGTAGATATTGTCTCATCTATATTATAATATTTCAATCCTTCGCCTTCAGCCCAACACAATTCCGGATATGATTTTCCAGGGGTGACTTGAATCACAAATGGAGATTCTCCTATTTTAATCTTATTCTTACTTTCTACAATTTCTAATTTGTGAGGAACTGCTTTTTTACAAATGTAAGATGCTGTATAGGTACCATCGTGATTATCTATTACACTTCCCTCAAATACTTCATTCATATCAAGCAACTCCAAAGAAATGAATGGAACTTGATCTTGGCTATTTAGACTGTCCAGTTTGTAAGGCGTTAATAAAATCCTGAAATTATATCCGCCATAAGTTATTCTCTGGTTATTTTCAGAGTATGTATAAATCATCACTTGAGTAATTTCGCCAGAAACAGCCTGTTTTAATCCAATGCCTGTTGCTCTACAGTTGTTCGCAACTTCTTCAGTGATTATTCCAGATGCTTGTTTAATTAGTTGCTTGATTGTAATTTCCCCTTGTTTTTTTGTAGAAAAAGAATCCTTCAAAAACAGATTATCATCAGTGTATTCATTAGGTAAATACCTACAATCAAAGTAATGATTTTTTATAGTTTCAAATGAATATGAATCATAACTGCCTTTGTGTACGAGGTCTTCCCTATTTAACTGAGCAAAATTTAAATCTTGATTTTGTAAAGTATGAGTCTCGCACTTGACAATTTGTTGAGTAGGAATCAATTCCATAACCATTAGGCTTGAATTTTTCATGGAGTTTAAGTAAGGTTCTTCATTTTTTTGAATTCCACCATATACTCCCATTGGGATTGAGGCATTGATCTCTTTTGCGAAATTGGGATTCAGTGGTACAAATTTATGTGAATCTGAACCAGAAAATATGTCGCTTTTATCGTCATCATTGTTGCTACACACAGAGTGCATAATTCCTAAAAGTTAATTCATCAACTAATCTTTCTTTAAACTTTTATTTCAGTTTTTTTATTGATCAATAAATATAACCTGGTCGGAGACATTACGTGACTAATTCAGTGGACATGCAAATGCAATTTAAATTAAATAATGAATTACTTAACAATCATAAAATACTAGTCACATTTACTTAAATTTATTTATTTGAAATCCTATTAATATAATGACCTTAAATAGGGAAACTGAAAGTTGCTAGTTCCTTTAAATATCTTTGGTTTTAGATCTTTTGGAAATGGCATAATATACTTAATATGGCAGCATCCAACTTCTCGAATAACGTTTTCTATTGGAATTTCCTGGTGTTTGAGAATTTCAATACTTCTGTCTGTATTACTTTCGCTTGGGCGTGTATTTGACAAATTTGTATTCGTATACTTAGAGAAATTATTCAATTGTTCGTTAAGGTCCATTTCTATTTCTTCCAAGTATTTGTCATCAGAGTAGTTATTTGAAGAACTATTAATATAAGGCTGATTAATCTTGGAGTTGTATGGAGTTACGCCTTCAAAAGAATTTTCCTGAGATGAATTTTCTAAATTGAAATTGGGATAATCTGAATAATTGAAGTTTGAATTAAAGTTTAAATCATTGCTATTGGCGGACGAAGATAGTCTATCTATATTTGAGCTATGCTCAAAACAGGAATATTTCTCAACATTTTTTAGTTCTTGATCAATATCAATTTTCTTTATTGATAGATCACATTTATCTGGGTTGTTACTTTCATAGAGAGGCCTAAACAATTTGGGATCCAATATGAACTGATGTTTAAGATTTGAAGTTTGTCTTTTAATCTCCATAAGGTCGTCCAAAATATCATTTTTAATTGTTTGATTTTTATTTTCCACGTTTGAGTTACTCTCATAATTCACCTTTTTTTTACTTAATTTATTGTTTTCTATAGCTTCTCTTTGTAACGAATCAAGATTTATTTTAGTTTGAAAAGAATTTTGATCAAACTCTGATGTAATATTTGAAATATCTTTGTCGGAAAAAGCTTCATATGAACTTATTATTTTCGAATCTGGGACTTCAATATTTTCATCGTTCTCAAAAGGATTCTCAAACTCTTGTTTATCACTTTGAAATATTTTCCCATTTTCGAATCCAAGAGTTGTTACGTTCGCAAACTTCTTGGGAACATTAACAAAAATATCCCAACTTCTGCCATTTGGTTTAATTAGTTCATTTTTACCTGCTCCTGGTTCATAATATAAGAACAGAGATTTATCAGTATTCACAGATGTTTCGCTTATTCCATTGAAATTTACGGATGCGTCCGCATAATGGCAACGGCACTTACTCCTTTTTGATAGTTGGTCACAGCAAGGGCAACTTTCATTATTATGAGGGAAGTTGCTTTTATAATGACTTTCAAGAACTCTTTCCTTATGATCTTCATCGCTTTCGTTTGATGACTTGAAATCAAATACGATATCTTTTGGGTTGTGAAATTTGTCATATTCAATATCCGAGTCATAGGATGGTGCATAAATATCGATTTGTGGAAAATTTTTCGAAGCAGGTATGTGATCATGTATTTTTCCTCTCGAGTGGTTTACTTCCCTCTCATATAAATGTTTACTAGCTTCAATAGCTTTTTTACTAGCTTCAATAGCTTTTTGGCTAGCCTCAATAGCTTTTTTATTAACTAATGAAAGACGGTTAGAAGGTTTCTTCCCTTCTAGCTTAGAAATATAATCATTCATGCTATTAGCATTACTATTTGCATATAAAGATTCATCTTGAAGTACCTTTTTTTGGCTTTCCATAATCGATTTTTGTAGTTTATTAAGCGAAATAGTTTTTTTTAGTAACTTTTCATATTGTTTTACAGGATCAAATAGGTTTGAATCAGGACCTATTCCTTCACTTATTTGATCATTAAAATTATTTGATTCGCCAACGTATTCGTCAACATTCAAATAATTGTTACTGTTGCCTACGTTTTCGCTAATAAATATTTTTTTCTTTGATTTATTTGACTTATCAAATTGTTCGCACAGATTTACATTAAAATCTTCATTATCTAACTTATCTTTATTACGCTCAAGTGCTGTAGAATCGAATATATTAGTAATATCTACATCAGACTCACTACTTTCAATTCTTTCGTTTGTACTTGATGAAAGCAAAACTTCGTCAAATTTAATGTTATTTCCAAATTTATTAGGAGCTTTGTTTTCTGAAATCTCTTTAAAGTTATTATCTTCAAATTTAGGTCTTTCAATTGTAAAGTCAAGATTTTTCATCTTTTTAATATGATCTTCAATTTCTTTTTCATTTTTTTTTTCACAGTCGAATTTGACCTTTTTATCAATGAGCAAAGTTTCCTTTTTAATATTTTTGTCTTTCAATCCGTATTTCTGTTCTATTTGATTCATGTACTCTAACTTCTTCCTCTGTTCTTTTTCTTTTTCAGGTAATTTATAGTTATCAATTTGAAACCATTTTCCAGTGGAATTATTAATTTGGTATCCATCTAGGTCAATTACACCAGATCCAATAATATTTTCGCAGTAAATTCGAATAATATCATCTTCATTCCCACTCATCAAAATTCTCAATATTCCTGAACCTTCAATTGAACGATTAATGAATGTAAGCAGCCGGATAATTCTAGTTACTCTTCCACTACTTTCACTTTGCCAGATTCCTCTTTCTGATTTAATTATCATTTTACTATGAATTTTCTTGGAGCCATTCATTAAATTTTTCCTGCAAACTTCCATTAGTTTTGATTGAACAAAAGGCTTTTTAAAACAATTTCTTTGAGGATATATGGGAAATTTCATGCTATTACCGATATATTCCAAAAATTGCAATGTATCAAAAATTGAATGGGGTTGAACAGTTGTTTGATTATCGTAAGGTGCTATTAAAGGGCGAATGCAACACTTTTTCTCTGAAGGAAACCTAGATAACGTGCCAATTATAGTTAAATTTGAATCAATTATGGTTGAAGCAATATAACTACTAATATTCGTAATATTGATTCTATTACTTTTTTCATTTGTATAACAATATTTCCTTATCTCGAATGCTAAATCGAGCAAACCGAAAAGCGGAATTACTGCTTTTAAATTTGGGCTTGCGCTAATACAAGATGAAATTTCAAAAAATCGCAAGGTACCATAGTTTACATGGGTTGAGTTTGCTATTTTTTCATTCTTACTTATATTATTTTCCAATTCTGACTTATCAACTGACTCAACTGAAATAGTTATCAACAAACTACCAATCATATCATCTTTAACCCATCTTTCTCCAAATTCACCAAATATTGTATTTTGTATTTGCTCAGGAGTTTTTTTTTTCTTTCTGGTATTAACTCTTTCTCTACGAATCGCATCTAAAACTTTTTTTCTTGCTACAGCAGATAAAATTGATGCCACTAGTTTTTCCTCATTCTCAAATAGATGTTCATGTTCACCTTTTATAGAATAACCTAATTCTCCTCCCAATTTTTTAATCAATTGTAGTGGGTTTTCTGGATTTATTAAATCACGAACATTATCTAATTTAAAGTTTGAAGAGTCTTCTCCTATTTCTAATACAGATGCTTTGACAACAAAAAGTCGATCAAAGTTGCCAGTTGTTTCAGTATTTACCCCTTTTTCATTAATATGAATACCATTTGTGTAACATCGTATTGCAGCAAAAATATCATATATTGATTGAAGCACTATCCCAATACTTCTTTGAGAACCAATTAATAAATTGGTTTTTCCCGTTTTGTGAGGGCCGCAAACTATTATATTCGTAGAGATTCCATCTAATACATCAACAGCATGCTGCTGTAACATAGTTTTTCTATAAATTTCGCTATTGCAAGCATCTTCTTTAAATATCTCATCAGTGACAGTACAACTTCTAGTTTTGGAAATAGATGATTTTCTACTTGCTCTAATCGACTTTCCATGATCTCCTGTGCTGAATACCCATTGACATTCTTTTGAATCTTCGATAATTGTTTTTTTAGATGGACAGAATCTGATGAATGTTCTAACTGAGCTTCTTTCTTTTTTCAAGTTTATTACCCCACCTTCCATTTCATTATATTGGATCTCATCAATATTATTGTATAACTAAATATAGCTTGTCTTATTTAATTCTAAATAAATTAAAAAAAAAAAAAAAATCAAGAATAGACATGACGCCTCTTTATTTATTAGCAAACTGTACATTTTACACACGTTCACAATTGACAAAAAAAAGCAACTTTTAAATCTGTGAAATATATAATTATTCTTTGAAAATTACTTAAAACTGAATGAATTTGAACAATTATCACATTATGGCTTCAAAGATAGCTGTTAAATGATTATACACGTATTGAAATATTTATTTTCCTGCATGTATGCATGTGATAGTTTACCGGTATATTATCAAGTGGATAAACATGCATTGCATAATTAGTTTTTTTAATTAATAGGTGGATTTAAAAAAATAGTGTGTTAAGGCTATATATTGCAATAGATATTAATTCAATAATAAATGTGTGATCTTTACAGCGAAGAAATAAAGAAAATAATTAAAGAAACAGGGTTTGACTGGAGAAAGGTACGTAAGCGGATAATTAAGACTGTATTGATTAACAATTGAATTTAGAACATAAAGATAGTTGATAACTTAGTTGATTCAATAAAAATGAACTTGAGTAAATATGGAAAAAGAAAGAGGACAGAAGATTTAGGAATATATACATGCGAAAAAAAGGAGATAGACAAATTTTATGCATCCCAATATGAATGCAATAATTCAGGAATTCTATTGATTCCCACGCAAAATAATGAGTTTGGACAGCTGAGTAACTCAGAGCTATTTAATCATTCGGAACTTCAGAAAGTTACAGTTGACAGAAATATTGAGAATAAGCAAGAAGTTTGTATTTTTGATGAAACTTTGTCGAAGAATTTATTCGAAGAAGAAATTGTGCGCAATTCAACGCCTACTCCTACAATTATGTAAGTATAAAGCTTTGCATTTATTATTTTATATTTTAATTTAGAGGATGCGATAAAATTAGTAATCTTGCGAACAAAACTCAAAACTCTCCAACTATTAAAACTTCTTCAAGTATTACATTTTTAAGCAAGAATATCGGAATAAAAAAACGAAAATTGATACTACCTCCAATAATTTATGGGAGAAGATTGAGAAGCGAAAATAATAACAAATTAATAAAAAACAATATAATTACTTCTCAACCAAAAAGAAAAATGAAATTAAAAGGTGATAATTGCGTTAAAGAATACTTCGTATATAGAGACGAAGATTACGGTAAGATATATAGGCAAAAAGATTATACATTTAACTAATATTTATAACGGAATTATTCTAGGAATAATTGACAATACCGACCGATTACTGCTCCAGGGAGAAAACGTCCATAGGCAGGATGATGATAGACAAACAACTAGCGAAGTGCAAGATTGGGCAATTGGACTTGTGAAAAGATACCTGGGCGAGACAGTAAAGTTAATTCGCCAAGAAGTAAGTTGATCTATAGTGGCTTGATTTAATTTTTACAGTTTCAGTCATCGAAGATCAATTCTAAGCCGGAACGAATAAGGGCATTAAGACAGAGATTCGGGTTTCCAACTAAAGTTAGAGAATTATAGAAAAATAATTATAATTAATATTGCTAAATCCAAATGAATCGAGAATAAATTCGAAATACACTGGATTTATGGTTTATTTATAGCGGGCTTATTTAATTAATATTTATGCTTTTTAAAAAGATTTACAAATGTATATTTAGCCATGAAATCGACATTAATGAAGCTGTTCCATACGTGGCTTGTGCAGCAATCAAAGAGCCATGGTCTATTCTGTCTCTGGATATTTCTTTTAAAGAAAAGAAAAAAAATTCAAAGATCACTATAGGTCTATACAATATATTACTTTTGTTATTAATACTGTTGGTTTTTTTGCTGATTCTATTTTCAGGAGGAATAACTATTGGACAGATGGCACCCCCTCCTATTTTTATAGGGAATATCTACGGATTACCCATCAAAACAGACTCATTAACCGTTTCAGCAGACGGAACATTTATTGCGACTCTAAAGATGCCAGTATATAATAAAAGTTTGCTGAGCGGTAGGCTCTCAATTAGAAATATAAATTTTGTTCCTGTTTCAACAAAATTCGTTTGTACTCCTAACAAAAGCAACAATAATATTTTTTCGCATTCTATATTGGATAAAGATCTATCAAATGGCTTCATATTCCCATTAAATAAGAAATTACCCACAGATAATGATAAAATACTAATCGCAAAGAAGGTGACGCTAGTCACAGAAAACAAAGATCTCCGTCAATTAGAACATATATTAGGACGTTATGGCGAAGCAGAAGCGAAATTAGGTGCCTGGCTACCTCCTGGAAAAAACGAATTTTTAATGCTAATTAAAGGTGATGTGGACTTTGAAGGTGCGAAAAAAGTTTTGAACGAGACATTAGGCTCAAATTGCATAAACGGGGTAGTGAGAAGTTTTGTAGTGGATGTTCAATTAGATTTTAATATGAGGTATTTTCTTGGATCAATATCGTATGTGCAACAAGATATTGGATATGTACTATTTCCTGCGTGCAATAAATAGCTCACAATAAAATAAAGTAGTAGGGTGGATGTGATAGTGCTGAAGTTATTTGAATAATCTAAATTTTGAAGTAGCTTTCGAGAAAATTTTGTTCACTAACCCATTTTTTTTAATTTTATTTGATAAATCTGGGGATAAAACAAAATCAGAAGCTATATCAAACATGATTGGCTTTACTGGAATCGGAAGAACTCTTGGACTTATTGCTTCATCATTAAGGGTTCCATTAGAATTTTTAAAATCCATCGCTTTGATTTGTATAGTTTCATAAGTTGCGGCGTTTGAAAGGTAAATGTTGTATGACTTGTTTGCCATATCATTAACATTAAGATTGATTTCTTTAATTAGAGTAATTATTCTTTGAAATATTTCATCTTTATCTAAATAGATTTTGTTAAAATTCGTCTCCTTAATTTCAAGACGTGACTTCACCAAGTCGCAAAGTACAAATGCTTCTTGAAATTTTCCTTTTTGTCCAAAGCAGTGTGACAAAAACAAGCTGCGGCAATTGTTATTTACAATTTCCAAAATATCTATTAAATCCGAAATATGGGTGGCTTTGTTGCTAGAAGAGATCTCAGAAACAGTGTAATTAACTATGTCACATATACGAACTCCCTCTTCAGGATATCTTAAAGAATTGATTTTTTTTGCAGTTGAATTCTGAAGTTCATGTGATATATTTGCCCAACGTTCATCATTAAGAAAAATCAATTTCGTGTAAAATTCAGGATTATTGAAGTATTCCATCAACTGGAATACAAATATTAAATCCCTCTCGATAGAAACAAATGAATTAAATTCTTTAGTGTAAGATTCGAACGCAACCCATTCATTTGATTGACAACTATTTATTACTAAAGTTTCATTATTTGCGCTGGCTTTTGTCATTTCCTCGTGAATTTTATTTCTCAAAGTGGTTGAAGACATTAAAGTTTCAGAGAATAATTCAATTACTATATTGCCTGGAAGCTTTAGAATTTTCTCAGTGTCTCCAGAAGGAATATACTCCTTAACTGCTTTATAATTTTCCTGTAATTCGACTAGTAATATTTCCAAATTTGAAATTGGAACATTATATTCTTTATTATTGTAAAAAAATTTCATATTTGAATTATTGAGCGAGTCATTGTTTTTTAGCACATTAACTGTATTATCGCATACATGAACCGAAATATCAAGACGCTTACAATGATATAAACAAAGTCGAATTAGTGGTGCCATTTCCATGATTTGATCATCATAAGCTTGGACACATTCAGATTTAGATAGTTTAGAAATATTATAATGGGGCAAAATATTATATTTTTCAAATATTGAAACATCTAGTTTAAGCTGTTGGTAGAGCTTCAAAGACTTGTTCAGTTCAATTGCGCCTTTCTCCCAATTTGAACATTTCAAATAATAATTACCGAGAATATAACTTTGGTAGGCTTGAACTTCAACAATACTCCTATGAGTGCATCTATTCTTGGCAACTTCTACAAGGAGTTTGGACAAGTTGCATCCTCTCCTCAGCTTGCGTATTTCATGCAGTCTTCCTCTATTGTTTACTTTATTTAGTCTTGCACTGACATTTTTAGTAGTTCCACACCCTAGATCAGCTCCTGAACTCAAATTTCTCTCGATTAAAAGAATTAACAGTAGTAAATGTTTATGGTTTGTGTAGTCACTGCATTCAGTATAACTTTTTTGAAATTTACTCCTTCCACATTTCATTTTTAGCCCAGATCTTAATCTATGAAGCTTTCGAGAACAATACCGTGTATATTGTGCAAAATCCTTATGTTTTAAACCGTTTTGGTATTGTAAATGTTTTACAATGACGAGCAATGGAAACTCAATTCTTTCGCTGATTTCCATATCGAAGTCTCCGAAATCATCATTTTTAACAGTTATTTCATTACTTAATTCATCAAAAATATCATTAGTAATTGATTCCATCGCTAAATATTCAATATTTGCTCATCAAAAAACAAATATTGTGGAAGTTGATTATTATTCACTAATAAATTATTGGTTAGTCGGAAGAAGACACCGATAAATAATTTCAAATTTTGAGCAAACAATTTGAATTGTAATTAGAGCTACCATCAAATTGTTCTGCGGGAAATCGATACACAAAGCTAAATTCAATTTAAAATTTTATTAAAAAAATTGCTATCTTTAGATTCTATTTATTAGGGTCATAACTAAAGTTTGCCTATGTACTTATTAGTTTGTAATAACCTATCGTATTATTTGAAATTAATCCTCTCTTAATCTTAATGATGAAACGCTTATTCCGGAAGAGTCAATAACAATAACTTCTGCAGAGTCACCTGTATGAACGTCTCTCTCACTGGCACTCGTAATTGAATCTTTAACAATATTAATGATTCCAACTTTATCAATCGACTCAAATGAGGTCTGATTATTTCCCGATATTTGATTATCAAGGATTGAAGTTATTAACGATCCTCCAGACCCAAGTGCCACAAATTTATGCTGATCAAAACTACCCACTGCATCATAGCCATAAACAACACCTTTACCCTGTTCATCTAACCCTGAAAGTAGACAAAATGAATAGTATGGGAAGAATCTTTTCGAGTACAATATACAAGAAAGTAATTGAGCAATTGCATTAATAGAGGGCGTTTTGTTATGTTCAAACTCATATAGTTTTACTTTTGCCTGAAATTAAATGATTATAATGTTATCTAATAATATTTAGAAACTTACTAATAACGTCTTTCTAAGTGCATTTATATCTGCAAGCATTCCACTACAAGCTAAGATACACTTATTTGTTAACTGACAAGTTTTAGAAACTGATCTTGAGGCTATTCTATACATTTTACTGAGCCTTGTATCTGCGGCGATTACAACAAAATCATCCCCTGCTACGGCTACGCATGAACCACCATTATTCATATAAGGGTTAAAGCTATGTTCAATTTTGCCATTATAGCTTTTTTTTTCTGTCTCAGAAATGAGTTGACCACAAAATCCCTCAATTTGTATAGGATCTCTATTTTTAGTTAAGGAATACATTTGAACCAGTGCCTAATATCACCTCTTTAAATTTTATTAGTTGAATGGCGACAGTTTCCAATCTTCGATATGAAAATTGTTTCATTTAAACTCTTATGTGGGGGAAAGAGAAAAAAATGGGTAGGCGCCTCCTCATTATGGGCAATAAAATTATTAGATTATAACAAATTCAAGTAAAATTTTGATAGGCAGCTGTGATAATTGTAAGTAGATTGATAACTAGTAGATTAAAAGCATGACTTATACTATTATTTAGGACTATGGGCATTTTTTATTAATAATATTTGGGCCAAACTCTTGGTAGTCCTGCAAAAACAATTAAAATAAGAAGTTCATATACAAAACACACTTACCCTCTTTGAAACTGTAAATTGGGGAAATGTTCCCAAAGAAGAAAGAATTGAAGCTCCAATCCATGCAGATGCCAATCTTTCTGATGCGCGCGGAGATGCAACAATTCTAGGAGCTGGACCAGTCTAAAATGCTGAATAAATTTTGTAATTTGATTTCAGAAAACTTACAGAGTTATTAAATATTACTGAAGGTCTCTGATCGATAATTCCTTGGTGCAACTTGGCATCAAATCCATTAATTAATGTTGTTCCTCCTGCAAGAATAATAGATGAAGTAATGCTTGAAATTTCTTTATTGATATTTGAAGTTTCAGTTATTGAATTTATAACCATTTGTACAATGCCTGGGTAGCCTTGATTGGAATTTCCAGATTTAAAAAGTAAATTTGGAATGCTGTTACGAATAGATGTAGTGTCAATTACATTACCATCTGGGAGATGAAACTCATTCTCATTATTTGAATTAGGATTCGGGAAAAAAAGGCTAGAATGTTTAATTTCCCTAATTACATGCATTATCCCCCAAGTTAAGTAAGATTCATCAACATTTGTTAAGGGTACATGATATTCACTTGCCCCATTTTTATCTTCATTTTTGAATATTCCAAATTCAGGAATAATGTTTACCTTGTGTATTTTTTTATAAATTTCATTATCCAAAAAGTCTCCTGCAACAGGATACTCCTGAATACTCCCTTGAATACAGTGCCCATCTTGAACGCAAGAAACATTTGATACTGACGCACCGATGTCAACTACAATCCCTGAAGTCCTACCACAAGCAAAACAAGAAAGTACTGGCCTTCTTGATGTAAATAGCGATGCAACTTCAAGTTTTTCAAATGCAATTTCTGCAAGTTTAATAGAATTATTGGGGTTTGATGTTGAATGAATAGGGATCAAAAGTGTTTGGCCATTCATCCTGTCATCCAGTGGTTCAAAAATGTAATTGTGCTTAGTTAAAAATGAAGAGGTGCTATTTGTAAATTTTTGTGATAAAGACAATTCTTGAATAATTTTTGTTAAGTATTCCTCATTAAATTCAATTGCTTTTTCTTGAATATTATATTGTAATGGATGTAAAACTTCAATGTAGTCTCGCTTCTCCCATGGTTTGAGAGGAAAAATGGTATTGCAAAGTCTATTCGAATCAATTAAATCAACCTCCTTATTGGGAATTCCAATACATGTAGGAACTACACTCCTTGGCAAATCGTCACCTCCATATCCTGCTCTAATAGATTGAGTACCGATATCCAGAATGATGCTAGAAGATTGGCTTCCTATTCCTGAGCTTAAGATCATATCCGACATGTTTTAATAAACTGAAGCACAGCAATACGAGCTTTATATTTTTCTGAATTAATTGTATCTAATGCCTTAAAATAGCCCTATATCCTCTGCTATAAGTTTTTTTTCTTCGCATAAATTTGTCAATGTCAAATTTCCATTAAACACCCCAAACAAATTTATTGATCATGGACCGCCAAAATGATCAACAATAATCATTTAAATTATTTTACTACAGATCAAATTGTTTTTGTAAAAAGCTAATTACCTATGAGTCTGGCTGAAAGAGTCGAATGCATAGCTAAAATAACTGATTTAACGCAGTTAAATTACTTTATTTGCGGGAAAACTCATTCAGATATTATAGATTTTATTAAATTGTTGAGTGAGAGCATTAAAGGAAAAATATTAGTACAGCAACACGAATATGAAGAAAGCGGAAAAGAACGATCTGATATCGGATTTAACTCAATTATAAACATTCTTAAATTATTATCCAAATTAGATTCTAATATTGATGAAATACCTCCAATAAAACAGCCGATGAGATTTGGAAATAAGGCTTTTCAAACTTGGTATGACAAAACGAACCAAACATGTACATCTTATATTTCTGATATTCTAAAGGAAAATTCTGACGAATATTTGCAAGAGGTTAAGAGTTATTTTGTAGAATCATTCGGAAATAGATCCAGAGTTGATTATGGGACAGGACATGAGCTTAATTTTATCCTTTTTCTTATGTGTATTCATAGGCTTGGGGCTTTCCAAAAGAATGATCTTCCTGATCTTATATTGGTCGTATTCTATAGATATATCCTTTTAATGAGAAGACTTCAGTCAATATATCTACTGGAGCCTGCTGGATCAAGGGGTGTTTGGGGACTAGATGATTACCAATTTCTCCCATTTTTATTCGGATCTGCTCAGTTAATTAACTCAAACGAACTATTTCCTGTGCTTACAAATCAGATACTTGATCGCTCTATATTGGAAATTTACTCTGCAAAATCGTTATATATTAATTCTATACAACATATTCTCAATATGAAGACGAACGTATATTTTGCAGAATGCTCTCCTATTTTATATAGTTTAACTTCCGTTCCCACTTGGGAAAAAATTTACTCTGGCATGATCAAAATGTATGTGGCAGAAATACTAAATAAATTCCCCGTTGCACAGCATATATTGTTTGGAAGCTTGATTCCATTTAAATAAATTCGACTTCGCATCGCAAACCAACACAACTGGCTATATTTGATTGGCTCGGAGCCTCAACAAGCAGAATTACGAGAAAGAGCTGGGATTGAGATCGCACTTATCTCTAAAAGCAACGGCAAAGAAACAGAACGCACAGCTAAATCGCGACAAAACAAATATTGATGAAATATTGCGCCTTTGCTTCTATTTCAGGATTTTTTCTTGAAAAAGTATGAAAAATTATTTTAATAGCGTTAGGACCTAAATCAAAATGGTTGTAATACTATAACTATTATAGTAAAATTTAGTTCATCACCTACCCACCATAGAAAGTTACTTTCATTTATCCAATTGGAAAGCCACAAGGCATTGGAATGCTTTCTGGATTAGGAGATCTCATATACATAGGTAAAGCAAAATTTGTTGGATTAGACGAGCTGGATTGTAGCGATTTGTTTCCACCGCTATTAGAGTAGTTAACAAACTTTGGATTGTTAGTTCCATACGACGAAACGACACTATATCTTCCTTTTCTGTTGGGAGGCGGAGTTGCAAACAAATTGACACTTGTTGCATTTGGATTTTCTGAATTAACATTTATTGGCTCTTCACTCTGCATCTTGAAGTTCGGTTCCACGCTTTCACAATTCTTAGTACGGCTTTGCGGTCTAATATAACTGTTGGATTGCGGAACTACAGATGCTGTTTCAATGTTTCGTCCACTATGTAGCAGCTTTAAAATCAAAGCTCCTGGATCATCCCTGTTGGCCTTATTATAGTATTTATTGTATGCAGTGGAACTTGATCCGTTTGTATTTGAGCAATTACTGACTACTAAATCTCTTTTTTTCCTTCTATTATTATGAGAATTATAGTATCCTCCAAAAGTCTTTCTTTCTGAACTTTTATTAGACATTGTAATAATATATAAATTTTGCAAAGTGATTAAACAATATTTAATTGTATAAACTAACGAATACGTATTTGATTTGTGTTATTCTTGCTGTAAATACATTTATTTGTGAAAGCATATAAATTCAATCATAAACTTGCGCTTGTAATGATATTGCCACTATAAATCTTGAATTATTACAAAATAAATATACTTGAAATTAATAATGAAATGAAAGATATTCACGTTAATAAATCAAACTATTTCTATGCGTTGATTTAGATAAGCAAGTTTGTTATTATAAATACAAACTTGAATAGATATCACATAATTCCAATTTTTATTATTTAAAGATATCCAATGAAAAGTATTAAATTCAAAGTTATAACCAAAATAAATTAATAACTAAAACAAGTTGCTTAATTTCCTAATCTATGGTGATTGACTTATCATCACTTGTGAAAAAATTTAAGGTTTGTCCAATACAAAATTTACTCTTTATTATCGGAACCAAATTAATCAATTATTTCCTCATTTAATTTTTTTTCCCCCTTTTATCTTTACTCGTATTAATCCTTCACATCTCTGTCTATAGGCGGGATCTATCTACGACAGTCAAAGTGCTATTTTATGCATTACTTATTTTAAAACAACGAAGTTTAATGTATTGTTCTTACATATTGTACAACAACTCAGTTTCACGACCTTATTCTAACAAAATATCTTGCTACTTCAAAAATAACTTTTAGTATGTTTCATATTCAATTTATTCGTTCGCCTCAAATTAATTACCACACAAAAATTTCAAAATAGAGCGCCTGACTAGTTAGTTCTCAGCGCCGATAAAATTTAATGTCAACTTTATTCAAATTTGATTAACATTTAGTCAAAAGCAATATTTTTCCATACTTCTGAATAAAAGAAATTACTTTCAGTTATTAAGATCGTTAAATTTTTCAGACTAGTGCCATTTACTATTCTCATTTAATTTTTTCTAACTTTTTGTTTTTTTAATAAAGTTGATGTATTGGGTCTAAAAAGAAATTAGGGATTTGAAAATAATCGCTAAATTGTCTCATATAATGCAAAAAATTAAAACGCAGGATGATAGCTTATCTCAAGGGGGTGTAAATACGAATTCAGCTCTAACTTTTGAGGAAGTGAATAGCTCAATACCTGCATTTAGAGATGATTTTCCAGTTAATGCAGGCGAAATTAAACAGTTAAGAAGAGAAGATTTGTTGAACGAGCATAGAAGGAGGCATCTAGAGAGCTATTACAAGAGCTCTGCAGAGTGGTCTAATTATGAGAAACGTCAAAAGAATGATGAAGAACTTGAAGTCAAATCATTGAGTTCTTTCATACATGACTTAATTTTATTATCACCAAAGACAAAGGAGGAATATGAACATGTGATAAATATACTTAGGAGACGTCATAAAGTTGCACCAAGCAAGGCTCAAATTATAAGAGTATATGAAGAATTAGTTTCTCAAAAAGGAATAGAGCTTTCAAGCGATAACATTAGTATGTTATTTCAGGAATATAGTTCAAAAAATAATCAACCTCAGGTTGGAAGTAACTTAGAAAAAGCTTTGCTTTCAAAGAAAGCTGTTAGAAGTCAGTCAGGGGTAATAGTTATCACAATATTAACTTCACCCGGCGCATTCTCTTGCAAACATGATTGCCACTATTGCCCAAATGAACCTGGACAACCTAGAAGCTATCTTTCTACAGAACCAGCAGTATTGAGAGCTAATCAAAATTCGTTCGATGCTATAAAGCAGTTTAGAGATCGATCAATTACACTTAAAAACAATGGACATATTATAGATAAAATTGAAGTATTAGTACTAGGTGGGACTTGGAGTGGATATCCCAAAGAGTATCAAAACGCTTTTATTCGTGACATTTATTATGCTGCAAATACTTTCACAAATAAAAATAATATTTATGATAACAGGGACTATATAGATAGAGAAAAACTACCTCTTTCTGAAGAAGTTGAGTTAAATCAAACTGCAGAATGCAGAATAATTGGTTTAACATTAGAAACAAGGCCGGATTATATTACTCTAGATGAAATACTTCAGTTACGGGAATTTGGATGCACTAGGGTACAACTAGGAATTCAACATACTGACTATTGGGTCTTAAAACTCATAAACAGAGGCTGCTATATGCGTCAAATTGTAAAATCAATTAGACTGCTTAAAGATACTGGATACAAAGTTGATATTCACTTAATGCCAGATTTACCGAATCCTTACGATCATACAAGTACTAATGAATTTAATTTGGCTCCAGATGAAAGCCATATATTATCAAAAAGAATCACTTTGCTTAAAGACTTGCAGGCATATATAGGATTTGATAACGCACAAACTTTAGGAGTTGTCAATGACTATTTGATGCTTTCTAATGTATTAAGCGACCCAAAACTTCAATGTGATCAATGGAAGCTTTACCCATGCGAAGTTGTACCATTTTCTAAAATAGAAGAATGGTACGAAAATAAGGCCTACCTTCCATACGCAGAAATTTTTCCAGATACACTTTGCTATTTGTTATTATCTTGTAAAGTTGGTCTTCATCCCTGGATTAGAGTCAATAGAGTCATTAGGGATATACCTAACCAAAGCATTATTGCAGGTAATAGCTGTACGAATTTAAGGCAAATGATTCATGATAAGATGAAAGCTTTAGACTTAAATTGCAGATGCCTAAGATGCAGAGAGATCAAAGATAAGCACATTAGCAACAAACAACTAAATCAATTAAATGCAAATTCAAATGGAAGCTTTAATGACAAGGAAGAAAACGGTAATAAACTAAAAAATAAAAAAAATAAGAAAGCTAAGAAGCACACCAAAAATAAAGATAACGGTTTAAATACGAAGGATAGGGATATTCAAATTGTGTTAAGAATAAGAAAATATAATAGCTTTGGGGGGGCTGAATTTTTTATTTCTGTTGAATCAAAGGATGAACTGGATCTTTACGGATTTATTCGTTTGAGAGTTAGATTCAAAGATGAAGAAGTAGTAGCTCAAAACCAGTCAAGTTCAGGAAGTAAACATGAATCTGACATACATAGCGAGTACAACATGGACGAATTCATTGAAGACAGTGAGGAAATTTTAGAAAAGTTTCCAGTTTTGAAAGATTCAGCATTAATTAGAGAGCTACATATTTATGGAACAGTTGTTCCGCATTACAATAATGAGAAAGAAACAGATTCTGCAGTACAACATAGAGGATTTGGTAAAACTCTGTTGAGAGCAGCAGAGTACTTAGCTTTAATTCACGGCTTTTCTCGAATTGTGGTTATTTCTGGTGTTGGGGTACGCGAATATTACGCCAACAATGGATACTTCCTTCAAGATACATACATGGTAAAAAATATTGATGCTTCATCAAATATTAATAGTGAATTTGATGTTTGTTTTTTGGATTACAATTTAGAAACTGATTTATTTAAAACACTAAAATATATTAGATCTTTAGAGTGCAGCAATCAGTTGAAAGAGCATAATGGCAATAATATTATACCCGGTATGGCTGAATATAAAGAAATGACGCTTGAGAATTATGCTAGCACCATTAATGTTGATATTTATAATAACGCTCTTAAAATTTTGCCAAAACCAGAAACTAATATTCAATATAAAAATACTAAAGATTCGAAGGTCAAGAATTTATTAAATAACATTAAATATTTAATATTTAATAATTTTAACAGCCGATTTTCTTGGATTGTTGGAATGAGTATCTTTACTTCATCTATATTTGGCTTAAGCTATTTGAGGTCTAAAAGAATGATGGTTTAGCGAATCTATTTGTTTAGAATAGTTAGTTAAGCGGCATCAATATTAAATTTTGGAAGTCTGTCTGGGTGCTCCCTACATATTGAGCTCTTCTCATTAGCTTTTCCACAAAATACCTCATTACATTTGTTGAAATTCCTTGAAATATCATCTTTAAAATCGTTCATTACTGATAAAATACAGTCCCAAATAACTGAAAAACTAAAGCGTGATTCTTTTGTTCCAATAAAATATTCACCGTTCAGAAGTATTACTTGACTTACTGCTGAAATGATTCCATCATCAAGATGATCCTTAATATTAATAATATGTAAATCAAGATTGTGTTTCAAAAAAATATCCAATAATTCATTTTTTTCATATTCATTGCTGTCTGTGGATATTACAACACGTTTTGTTTTAAGATCATTTGAAAGCTGTAATAATCTATCAATAACTTGATCAAATGTTGGTATATCATCATTTCTTAAAAATACAAAATCATTTCTTCTTAAGTGAACACTTATAAAAGGTTTTTTTTCATCAAAAAAAGTATTTGCGGACATGTATAAATTTGCATATCTTCTTATATTGTTATTATAGCTAATTACATCCAAAACTCTATATTTGCTTAGTTCCCAAGGCCATGGAACGAGAATTCCTTCCGTATGCTTGATTAAATAATTGTGAAGTTTTCCTTCTTTCCTGTTCGACTCCAATATTTTATATATTTCTTCTGAGACTTCTTTAAATCTCATTAACTTAAAAAAAGAAAGACAAATAAGACTTCTAATTTTTACTAATTCACAACGTCCTCCATAAACTACATTCCCATTTCTAACATAATTGTTAAAGAAGCACTTTGAATTCAAATGTCTTGATTCTGATATTTCAAAGCTATTATAATATTCTATTGAAGTACTTGATTGAAATGATTTGTTGTTCCAGTCAAAGTTTAGCCCGACTACTTCAGCACCTATATTAACTATACCAGTTAATCTCTTGTAGATGTCATATTCCAATGTTGGTAATCCATTTTGTTTTATGCTAAAAAACGTTGACCAAGGTAATCTTCGTTTGGAATTATAAGTCCAATGGGCGATATTACAAAATGGGGGCAGAATTAGAACTGCAAATTTATCCTCGTTTTTTTTATACATGATTTCATTAAGACTCGAGACAACTAATGCCATCCTATCAAATACATTTCTTTGGAGATTGAATCCCTCTCCGTCCTTTACATCATAAATTATCCAACGCACATCAACCACCCAGTTGGGGCATTTGTTTTCCATTCCTTGTCGCAAATCCCATCTATTTAGAATATTTATGCATTGATCACTGTTATTTGCTGCATTTGCAACTGTGAAAATAAAGAAAAGTAGGCGAATATTTAAAATACAACTAAGCAAAATGGGGTATAGGAAATTGGTCATGGATATGAAAATTTATCTGAAGAGAAAGAAGCAATAAAGAGTTCGCAAACATCAACTTTTTCAGGCGGTATTAACAACTCCCTGATCAAATAGTCTACGTATTGCACAGGACCCATATTCTTCGTACTACAGTATATTGAAAATCGTGTAAAAATAGTCAAAATGTATGTGGATGTTGCAAGTTCAAATATTCATACCTGTTCTTTATTAAAGAAATGGCCCACCAAACCTGAATTTTTCGCAAAATAAGAACCGCCAAGCCATGTAGAACATCTTCCCAATATCTTTTCCTCAATATTAGATGAATTAGATAAGTTAATAACTTGAATGTCGTCTATACTGATGTTATTTCTTTCTAGCAAAATCTGAAAACAAAATTCCATGTTCACATGTAGTGTGATAACAAAAGTTAGGTTCAATTAAAACGTACCTTAAAATAGTTCTTGAAATAGGTCGAAAGCAGAGAGTTGATTGACGATCCGCCAATAAATATTATATTTTTTAACAGAAGTCGTAAATAGTCGACAGGGCACTTTCTAGCAACCGAGATGATCTCATCACAAATATATGGAATAGCCATTTTTGTGATGATTCCATCAAAAATGCCATACGATTTAATGCTGTCAATATTTTTGTGTGTAATTGGAGAAGAAGACTTAAAATTTGTCTTAAAGTTATCAAATAATGAATTTGTTATTGAATACCCTCCTAAATTAATAATTCCAATATAGTCCGATAATAAATATCCGGAGGCAATAGGAAGTATTCTAATACTTGAGTCACCAAAATGTACAATAATTCCAACTGATCCCTTGCTATTTGATTTGTGAAAAATATTTGGAAGCCCTCTTTGGACTGCATCAACCGAAAGTAATTCTTGAGAAATGCAATTGAATGAAGGCACAGAAAGCGATTCAAAAAAAAACTCCATCGAATGATCCTGAAAGTCAAATGGTGCGTTGTGAGGTTCAGATAGCAAAACAGGACACATCGTGGTGTCATAACACATTTCTCTTGAAATTATGTCAGTCCAAAACGTTTCTAACAAATTCCAATCAAGTCCATCAAGATAATTGAAAGGATGTGTAATATCCTGGTAGTCATTCACAAGAAGTGATTTTTTTTGCGGGTTCCAATTATTTGATGAACTTAGTGACTTCGTTTCAATACAATGTTCGCTAATTCCAAGTTTATCTGAAAAAATTTTTTTATCAAAATTTATTTCTTTTACTTCAATTTTTTCAAATAAGATTGTATCAATAATAATCTGAGGAAGCTTATTAATTGAACTACCTATTCTTGTTTGAAACTGGCCAGTATCAATTACAATAGGAAAATCAAATGGGTTCATCCTTATTTATTATATCAACTAAATTTTTTTGTTAGAATATTATACTCAAATCGGCGGTAACGGCAAAACAAAGAGATTGAAAGTAACAAATTAGACGATAGCAAGTATTTCGATTAAAATTATATAAAATATATTGTATGGGTGGGCAATTATGTTACGCACATAGAAATAATCCTAAGCTAATATCCACTAAAAACTATTACCTTTTAGTATTATACTTTGTAAAATCTTTTAATGTATTTATGTTGAATCTTTATTTCGTTCAAATTGCAATAAATCAACTCTCCAGATGAAGCTCTATAGACTCTATCCCAAAGAGCCAATGAAATATTATCTTCCGTCTCAAATCCAGTAATGAAAATATAGACGGAAGAAAGATCATCGAGGCTATTAGCAAAATCCTCTGCTTGATGTAAAGTTGCAAATAAGTTTTTACATGCTAATGAAAAATCGTAATCGTCACACAAAGAAAAATAATGACGGACATAACACCTAAGAAATGAAAGCTTTGATCCAATATCAATCAATATTATGTTTCTTAAATCAACATTTATACCTGTATATTTATTAGTATCTGAAATAAATGATATTAATTTAGTACAAATAGTTGGCGAGTAGTGTTTAATGTCCATTCCAGGACTAATTGCGACTGTATCGTGAAGAGATAAGTAGTTTCTATTCGGTGATGAGTTATTGCTACCAAAATATGATATTTTAATTTCTTTGATCCATTCATTATTTCTACAGTTATCGATCAAAGTTTCCCATATTTGCTTTTTAGTAACTTTACCGCATCTAAAAATAGAAATAAAATTGCCATCTTCATAATACTCTAAAACAGTTGATTCTACTCCTACGCTACAACATTCACCTCCATCCAAAATCCAAACTTTTATTCCTACCTCATTCATATAACTTTGATCAAATTCCTTTGATACATGCAGGGGAGTAGTGGGACTTATATGGCCTGACCGATTTGCTGAAGGGGCAGCAATAGGGACGGATGACAGCTTAAGCAGGTCTAACGTCAATTGATTGTTGGGGCATCTAACTCCAACTTTACCTGAGACTGAAACTTCATCTACAATATTATGTCTCTTCTTAGAAATTACTGTTAATGGACCTGGCCAAAACTTATCAGTCAAAATTTTATATATGACTCTTGTCCTTTCAGACAACTCAAAAACATTATCTTCTGCAAACTTGAAGCTGTGTACATGGCATATCAAAGGATTGTTTATTGGCCTTCCTTTTATCTTGAAAATTTTTAATATAGAGGATCTGTCGTAAGCATTTCCACCCAACCCATACACAGTTTCAGTCGGTATTGCAACTAACTCCCCATTTAAAATATATTTCGCATAATCAGATAGATTGCTCATGTATCATACGATAATTAGCTTTTTATCTTATTTAAATATTTGGGGTAAAATTATTCGCGCTCTAGACATTTTTTTTCCAAGTCTAACAATAATTCTAGTCTAATATCCATGAAAGTCTACTTGCCTAATTGTTGAATATCCTTGTTCATCTTTTGATACATGAAAAAAGTGATCACACTGCTGTGCTTGGGCCATAACTCTTACAAAATTTTCATCATGTGTAATTATTATTAACTAAAAGCATGAACGTATTTCTCAACTTGTTTTTTGTACTTACCTGGAAATTTTTTTGTTGCTTTCTGAATTTGATCAAATATGATAATGCCTCTGCTAAGCCCTTAATATTAAACCTATCTAAGTTTGTCGTAGGCTCATCAAGTGCTAGAATTCCACAGTTAACGCAGAACGACTCTGCTAGCGCAAGTCTAATTATTATGCACGCAAGCACTCTTTGACCGGCAGAGCATCTTCCTAAAAAAAAAGAATTATCCAATAAATTTGCGCGTTTTGTTTAAATCCTACCTTTCATGTCAAGTTCTACACCATTTTGTATCATTACTACTCTATAATTAAACGACTTAGTTCCGGAAGGAGTTCGCGATGATTTTTTTTCCACAGTGAAATTTTCTTCATTATCCTCTGCATCGCTCCTTATTGCGATATAGTCAATATCATGACCTTTATAAGTAATGTTCCATAACTCCTTTATAGTTCTATTAATTTCCGTCATTTTATCTATGTGAAACTTCATTAGTGCTTTCTGAAGAGATTTATGGTACTTCTCCAAATCTTTAACACACAAACTCATTGTCTGTTGTTCAAAAACTCCACTTAGGTACTTTTCAGACAACTCCTCTATAGAAGAATAGCCTTTTGAGTCACATGTGAACTTTTCCAGCCAGTTTTCATTGGACTTAAATTCGCCTGTCAGTTTTGATATTTCACATCGTATTTTCTCGATTGCTATTTGAAGAACATCCAATTCATTTTTTTTTTTAAGGTATAATTCTTGAATAAAACTTTTATTATGGCCAAAGTCAGTTTCTGTCAAACACTCTAGCTTATTTATTCCTAGTAGGGAATAAATATTATGATTAAGTATATTAATATTTTTTTTAGATGATTCAAGTTGTTTCCGCTTATTCATCAATTTTATCACGTTATTCAATTCCTCAATAATTTGATTCGATTTAACGATCTTAGTATTAAGATTAGCCTCTTCTTCTCGAATTGATAAAAGAGATTGAATAAGGGTCTTATTTGAAACATCTTGATTAGATATATCAAACATTTTTCTATAAAGCGTTGTTTTTTCTTTGATTAGTGCGAGAAACTTACCTATTTCGAAAGAGAAATTCGAAATCTTGTTCTAACTCTTCAATAGAATTCTTCAAAAAATCTTTCCTTTTGCAGTGCTCAATTTCCAGATTTTTAATTTCCAAGTTGGCAAATTGGATTTTATTTGTTACTTCTTGAATTTCAAATTCAAGGCGTTGAATATTTTCGTCAATTATTAATATCTCTATCTCAATTTGACTAAGTGAGCTTTTTAATTCTATTTGCCGATTTTCCATATCTAATGGGAAACTTTCGAGTTTTTCCAATAGTAATTTGCATTGGAAATCTAACATTGAAGTGTTATCTTTAGTCCCAAAATCTCCTACGATCTGTTCTAGTTCCTTCCAGATGTTCAAAGTTTCAATTTTTTTACATTGATACTCAGTTTCCCTTCGTTCAATCATCTCACTAAAGCTTCCAGCGCTTTCATCATATTCAAAATGAGTAATATTAAATATATTAGAACTCTTTATACGCTCCAAAATAGTCAGTTCGCCATTAATTTTTCCCAGATCATATGTACAATTATATGCGTTATTCAAATAATTCACATTGAATAACTTTTCATTAGTATAAATATCTGTATTTTCCTGGATTTTTGATTTTAAACAATTTATCTCATTATCTATATGCGTTTTCTCTTTAATTTTCTCACAAATCTTATCAAAATCTTTTTGCAATTTCATTTGCTCTTCTCTTTTATTATTAATAGAGTCGAATAATTTTTTCTTTTCTTCTATCTTGAAGTTTAATTCTGCTTTTAAATTAACTAATGAAGAATCTATTTCAGTCTTGTTAACTTCTAGTATAGAAATGGTTTTTTGTACTGATTCCCAATTCAAATCCTTATAATTAGTTAGCTGTTCATTTAAAGCAACCAAAGAATTTTCTAAAAACAATAATATTTCTTTCGAGGCTGTTAATTTTTTTATTTCAGCAATTTTTCTAAGAACCTCATTTTTTCGTTGAGCAAACTCATCTGCTGAGCTGTTTACTCCAAAATTTTCTAGATTATTTTTGATGTGATTTGTTTGGTTTTGCAAGTTTTTAAGTTTAGAATTCAGATTTTGAATTTCTTCGAATTCATTATGCAAGAGTGAATTAATTTCTAATTCATCTTCTAATTGATTATAATTTGATTTTAATAAAACGTTTTCCATTTCTTTTATCTCCTTTACGTGTGTATCAAATAATGACATTTCAAAAATAAGCTCAGACTGAAGCTTATCTAACATATCTACATTTTTCATCAATTCTTGCTTCATATTCAAATGTGAATCTAATTTAGTGGCTAAAACCTGCATTTCCTTATTTATCTCAGCTTTTCTAAGTAAACATTGATTTTTTTTATTTATTATTCCTTTCAAAAAGTCGATTTTCTGTTTTAAGTTCTCGTTAAATAAAGCTTTCTCCTTAATTTTCTTATTATATTCACCCTTCAACTTTGTAATTAATTCCAAAGCTTTGCTATATCTTGTGGATCCAAATAATTCATCAAATTTTTTTTTAACTTTAGCCATATCTTGTAATGGCCAGTTTGAATCCTCTTGATGACAAAATAGTACATTTTCAATTATCGAATTAGAAACCCCAAATAAAATAGGAACTTGAGCATTTATATCTGCACATTTATGACTTATACTGGTCACTTGCCCAGATTCTTCATCTTTAGTCTGTAAAACACTTTCTAAAACTCTAAATTGAGGCTTTAAATCCCCAGTAGATTTTAAATCAGCCTTCCTAGTCTTAATATGGGATAGCTGAAATGATCTAACTATTTGAATCTTTTTTTTATTTTGATACTCTCTAAAAATTAATCTTATTTGAGCCCTAACCTCAGCAGATCCATTCAATTTAGGATCGTGAATGAAATACTGCCCACTCTTAGAACTAGGAGGAAGCTCACCAGATATAGATGCTTTTAAGCATTCTATTATTGTTGTTTTACCCGATCCATTTTGGCCTACAATTAATGTAATTGGACTTTCAAAGGCAATGCCCTCCCTACGGTCAGGTGAAAAGCTTCTCACCCCACAAATAACTAATTTTTCGAGGTTACTCATTATAAAAAAAAAATATTGTTTAAAAATAGAAAGTTACATTTAAAGAATTTATTTTTCTATTTCAAGTTATTCTGATGTGAGTTTTTTACGTCTATGCAAAACCGGTTAAATGTACAGAGAAAATGTAATAATAGATTAATTAAAGACGTTTGAAAATATATACAAAGAAAATAATAAATCATCTCACTTAGTTCCTATTGCGTCGCGATTTGAGGACTTTATATATTCTCTGTCCTCGAATGCAAATAGTAATTCATTATGTCTTCTATATGACCTTATAACATCTTGTGCTCTTTTATGTTTCCGATCATCATTCTCCAACACGGACAATATGCTATCAAATGTAAAGGACTGGTCAATATTCTTTGAGTTAGTCAATTTAATTGCGCATAACATCTTAATTAAAACGTAATAAAACTGAGATTAATAAATATCGTACTTACTATCTTATCCATGAAGTCGCATGACAATTTAGTTACTGAAAAAACTGCATCAGTTGTAAATTTTATATCTGTGCAGTCCCAATATGCATCTATTATTGATTTTACTTCATTGAATCAAATGAAAATATTTGTATAAACATTTCACTTACCGCATGAAAATAACTGAGCTTTTTCACTTTCTATTTTGTCAATCATATTTCCTAGCCCGTTTTCAATAGAACGGCCTGGTATTAGTGAATTATTAAGTAAAAACGTGTCCTCCTCTTTCATCTCGTCAGCAAAGAGATTTGTCATCGAAACATAAATACAAAAAAAAATGATTTGGCGGAATAATCCGTATTAAAGACAACAAAAAAATAGCTAAAAAAATTCAAAATTATAGAGGTGCCTAACTACCTAATTTAACGAACACCTTTTTTCGAACATAGGACTTATATTTGAAGAAAATTTAGGAAGCTTCGTGGGCATTTCGTTCTGAATTTTGATTTTGAATATAATGACGTGCGCCTTGATAACTTAAGCCGCTAGAAGTAAGGAAGTTTGTGCCAGCAGCATATCCCAGTGCAGTAGACTGATCTCCATATGGACCAAGAAGTAAAGGAACATATTGTGGTGTTTCATATGCAGAATCGAAAGTTATCTGAGAATGCTGCCAAAACAAAGAAACATCCTTTGGAATATCGGAAATTGCCATTACAATGCACATAAACTGGCGTCTCCATCTGGAAAATATTCCTCTCTCTCTCTTTGGGTTACGATGACTAGTAGGCACCCAAGCAAAGTAAGGCCTCAATTGTGCTGGGAAAGATTCCTGGCCAGGACATCTAACCTTGTAACTAGTTCTAAAAATTGTTCTCACACGCGCCTTACAACGTGAACAAGGAGTATAGATAGACATAGGTACACAAAATCCCGGATTTTGACGGTAGAACTTACAGTCAACCATGTTGTCAAAGTTGACTGGTCCACCTACCCATTGTACCATATTACCGTGTCCGAACTGCAATCCCTGATTAGTTCTTTGTATTTGCATTTGTGTTGGCATTTGCATTGGCATTTGCATTGGCATTTGAACTGGCATTTGCGTTTGCATTGTCATTTGCATTGGAGTCTGAACTTGTTGGCTTAAATAATTTACTTGGCTTGATGAACCACCATCATCAGCCTGCTGATAGTTCTGCTGCATGCCATCAACTACAATAAATCGGCACGGTTGGCCTGAATTACCCATTTCCGAAATTACCTTCAATAGTGAAGGGTCCAATGTAAATTCATGATAACCAGCTCCTGATATACCACTTATGGCTTGTTTGCAATCCCTCAATTCAGACGAATCTTGAATCGAAAGAACTTCGCTTTCCGTATCTTCCGAAGATTCAGAACACCTTGAAAGATAAAGTTGTATAATTAAGAGTAATACTCCGAAAGGCAAGTAGTATTTCATCTTTGACGCGTTTTTTTTTGATTTTTAATTACAGGGGATTTAGATTGATCCCAATTAACTAAGATAAATATAATTCAAAAAGTCTTTAAAAATTTCTGATCTAAATTCTTATATTCGTTTTTTCTATAATAAAAAAAATCAACCTAACCTTTCATTTAGGTAACGTTTTATATTGCCCGCCCTTTATTTATAATTTGGAGAGAAGAGAGGGAATATTGCTTTTATTTAGATTTTTGTGACAAAAGTCCTGTTCATTACTTTGGAAATATATTGATACCTCTTCATTCAAATTGGACCCTTAGTTGTATCTTCCCATAATTACATTTTAGGGTACAAGGCTTTTTATTGCCACGTGATTTATTTAACTGTGTAACTTTTTAATGCTGCAAGCCACACATTTTTTTTAATAAATTCAACTACTTATCTTTAGAACTGATAGATAGATATAGATACATTATTAATATAAGACTTTATTTTTTATAATAATTTAATTAAACCATGTACAACCCTACACCGCAAAGTAATAGCGTGAGCAAAACGCCTGACCCAATGATAATCATCAATGTACTTTCACTTAAGGATTCATTTTGATTATTCGATGGAGAAAATGGGATTTCTGGAGGTAGCGGATATGAGTTTTCATCTGATGAAAGCGGTGATTCATTTGAAGGGCGAGATGCATATTTAGCTGCAGGATTCGGCTCTACAGCGCAAAGATATTGATGCCCTAATCTTTTTCTAATATGATATGGTTTCAAGACCCACATATATAAAGGAGCCAAACTTGGGGGGAATGACTCGTCTCCAGGGCATTTTGCGGAAGCGACAGCATAAACCACTTCAGTTCTACAAAAATGGCAAGGATTTATTACCGTCCCTGAAGGATTGCATGATCCTGGGTGAGTAGAATAAAACAAGCAGCGATATACTTGCGATAAATCGCCAAGATCCAAAGAATGTTCAATCCCAACATGCCTACCTCCTACCATCATCCCTGTATAGTGAGGACCACCTTTTAGTTGATCTCCCATTTCTACAGAACCTCTAAGCTTGAGTAATGCAATATCTTCTATCCTGTTTTCGAAGCTTGAACAAAAGTGTACATATATCCAAACCAAAGATAATACAATCGCAACAGTAATTGTTTTCATTGAAAAAAAATTTATATTGAATACATAATAAAGCCTTTAGATCCTCTCCAACAACTCTAATATTGAAATAATCTTCATTAAATACCCTTCTAAAATTATTTATTTTTTAAAAATTTGAAATCTCAGATAATTAAGGTACACATTAGTGTGCGTATGTGTGAATTGATATTAAATTAACGGGATATTAAATAGCTTTGGAAAAAAGATAAAATATAAAATTATAACAGAAATCTTGCATAATTTCATTGGAATATTGCATAAACATTAATAGTTTATTATTGCTAATGATTCATTATTTAAATTGTATTTTAAAGTGGTATATTTAATTTATATAGTATAACGAGTAACTATATCTTATCAGCAAAGTAATTTAAATAAACAATTGAAAATCACCCTTATCACGTTATCATTAATCTTTAAATTCCGATCATTTTTGAAGGACAAGTGCTGCGTTACTCAAAAAATCTCAATAATTTCTCCATTAATTATATACGGAGCTGAATTCTTTGTTGCCTTTTATATTCTTATTATAAAAGCCCTAAAAACTTAACTTATTTCAACTATATGCACAGCTTTATTACTTGTTACTTCGAAAGTTGAATTATTTATTCCAATCATTCTCGGCAAAAACTGACACCTAATAATTGTCATTCCCAAAGTTATTTTAGAAAAAATGCGGCAATTTCATCGGTTTAATGCTTGTAAAAAAATCATGTGAAATAAAATGAATATTTGAAGATGTCTTGATTATTGATCCATCAATATAGTCTGAACTATTTTTATTTATTGTTGTTGTGATTATAGACGTTGAGTTACGAGTTTTAGAAAAACGAATATTTATAATTTGTTCTGATTTTCCGCAATTGAAAGAATATATTTCCTTTAGAGACGGAATACTCCAAATAGAGATAAAACAGCTACTCGTAAACTCACTATTAATATGTTTAGGCGATGTTTTAATGATTTTCATTGTACTTTGAGATTTTTCAATTGGAATGTTCGGGTGTGCACGGTATGCGCCGATCAATAAATGTCCGCAAGAGGTAAATAATGGACAAATAATTCTGAAGTTCTGTACCAGAAGAAGCTTACCAGATGAAAGGGAATAAAATCGAGTTTTGGGGTGAATTTCTTTGCTCGAATCAACGCAAATTACAAACCTTCCCTTCGGATCTATTTGGCACATTTGAATGTCGCTATAGAGAGGAATTTTGTTCATTAATGCCGGGTTATTATTCAAATCTAACTTATTAATTGAAAATATTCGAATTTCATTTACGACCCCTTTATAAATTGCCAGTAGCAAGTTGCAATTATGAGATATATTCACCCATGTTAAAGGTGAGGGTATTTCTTCAAAAACATCAATTAAACTTTTCCGGGAATATCTATGTTCATAATAAATTGTACAGTGATGCGTCAAATACCACTTTTCCCATTTCAAGTTAGAACATGCACGTTCAGAAGATAAAAGCTTCCAAATATCTACAACTCCATCTTCTAAGCCAATAGCAAGCAGGCTGCCAGATATTTCAAAAATGACGACTTTTGGTAAAGTTGGATACTTGTTCACCTGCGGTTTCTTTAAGGCTATTCTTTTTGATAAATTGCTGATTTCATGAATATAGATCCCATAATCTTTCGTAACGCAAAGAATTGTATTTTTATCAAAAAATGCCCATTTCACTATGTTGGCTGTTCTTATCTTCGGCTCAATGTTGTTCAATGTAACATTCTCTTGGCCTTGAAGTAAGTCTAAATTTAGGCGTGTGATTAATTTTGTTTTTATATCAATTAGCTTTTCAGGCGTGGTATCAAAATACTTTCTACCTAAATAATTATCATTTCTAAGTTCATAAATTTCTAAAAAATGTTGTGAAATTGTTGCTATTAAAGGGGAAAAAACAGCAATAATTTTTTTATCGTATTTGTATATTTTAACATCCTGAAAAACAGAAGTCAAATGTACTAAGTCCAATCTTCTTAATCTTCTCTTAACAAAAATCTTCCATAAAATTGATTTATCATTGCATTTTGTCTTGTAACCCATAAGTTTAAAACTAGCTTTAAGGTTATTTAAATTAAATCCAAAATATTCGTTATTATCACTATCTACTAAGTCGTCTTGGCTACTTTTGTTCAAACTAAATGATTTCAAGTCTTCTAAGATACAATTAAACTCATTTGCAAGTAAATTCAGATAATTTCTTCTCCCCCTACATACTATGCTCCAGTACTCAAGGCTTGTCCAAAGATAGTTAAAGCCTCTATTAAGATGCAATAGACTAAAAATATCTACCATTTGTAGATACTCGCTGACTGTTGCAAGAAGTTCCAATGGTATTTTTTCCATAATTGAATAAAAGTTTTCTACGAACCCATAATTATGAATTTATCAATTCCTAGAATAACATTTGTGTAATATTGATAAAATAAAACAAGCGCTCAGGTATTGATCCTAATAAGCTGAAACATGCTCAAAAACTTGATAAACTTTATAAATCAATTCATTTAAGAGCCGCGAGGATCGAATTTTACCAAGTATAAACTAAGAATATCGTAGAAAGGTTGTTTCAGCTCGTGTTTGGAAATAATATTATAATTGTTTACCGCATGTGCATAAAGTTTTAGTTCATTTTTTTTCTAACGAAGAAAAAAGAATAATAGCTTATAAAATTAAGTCAATATCGGCGCAATGTTAAATAATCAAAATTTTTGTGTTTATAACCCTTTGTAAACATCCGTTTCTTTAGGCCTGGCATAACAATTTTATGAAGAAAATTAAATTCTTTTTAACAGCAACTTCATCGCTTATATCTGCAATAATAACTTCTTTTTTACTTCATCCACTAGATGTAGTAAGGACTAGACAGCAAGTGGCAGCAGCATCCGATGGTGCAGTGATCGCACACCCGACATTGATATCCACAATCAACTTTATAATAGATACTGAAGGAGTTATTGGATTATATAAGGGATTAAACGGCCAGTTAGTTGCATCTGGAGTCTCATGGTTTATTTTTAGGTACTTTTTTGATTTTATCCGTTATTTTATAGAAGAAAATAAGTGTTTTGTGTTCAGCTACGTTGTTAAAAGCCAAACATGCTTTTATCCTTTACAAATTTCTCCGTTCTCAAATTCAATTTCAACAATCATTGCAAGTGTGCTTTCGACTGCTCTCGTTCATCCACTTTGGTTAGTTAAATCCAGGTTAGAAATTCAATCAGTAAATACAAAGAAAAAGGGCTGGAAGCAATATTCTGCTGGGTTACATGGCATTGCTGAATGCATGTATAGTATTTACCAAAAAAATGGAATATGTGGTTTATATTCTGGGTTCATTCCAACTTTAATGTTGATTCCGCATACATTGATACAACTTGTAATATATGACATATTTCGAAATCAATCAATTAATTATAATTCAAAACATCTTTATCTGAGTAATCTACGCTTCTTCATCTTTGGATTCATTTCGAAGTTATTAGCATCGGCATTGACATACCCACTACAGGTTATTAGATCCAGGATGCAAATGGCTAAGATAGAAAATATCCAACTAAAAACCTACGATATCAATATATTAAAATTAAGCCATAAAGAGTTTGTCAACTTTGCAAGGGACCATTATTTCCCAGGACTAATGACTCATATTCCTAAAGTTAGCATGCACAGTGGAATAATGTTCCTAATTTATGAAGCAATGATAAAGTTATTTGAATCAATATTGTCAATCAATTAGTATAAACTTGCTAAATTAGTTACATAATACTAAAAAAGTAATATATGCTTTTTGTTAAAATTTTTAAAAAACTTCCAAACTGATAAAAAATTTTCAAATAAAATAGTCAGGAGCAGGTCTCTTGGCAGGAATTCCTCTTTGTTCAGCAGGAGCTGCCTCAAATGTTTTAAAGTGGTAGTTTAATTGTTCATCTAACTCCATTACAGTAGCAATATTTCCGCATCTATAACAATAATTTGGCGCACTCCAAACTGTGACTAAATTTTGTTCAAACCACCACTTATAACCGTCCATAGCAAGCTGATGAGCTCGTGTAATCAGTTCAATATCGTTACAATGATTGAAACTCTTTACTACATCTGACCCAAAAATATATCCTGCTCCTCTTGGGCTTATTCCCCATCCATTTATTTCCTCTGGATCTGACCAAAGAAGGTCGCACATGGAACCGTCATGAGGAACTTCTTGCTTTCTATCTAGGCTTCGTATTTCATCAATTGTAGCAATACTGGGGGACAACCCCCCATGAACGCATAAAATTCGGTCTTCAATTAATGAAGCGAGAGAGAGATAATCAAATATTTCTGTACAATACCTCCAAACGTTTACACTCCCGTACTTACGGAGACATTCATCGTAAAATCCATATACTTGTGTGATTTGTCGTGTTTCATGGTTTCCTCTGATAAGCATAATTCTATCTGGATACCTGACTTTAAGAGCAATGAGGAGCAAGAATGTTTCTACACTGTAGTATCCTCTGTCAACGAAATCACCTAAAAATAAGTAATTTGTGTCAGGAAGTTCACCACCGACTTTAAAAAGCTCCATTAGATCAAAAAATTGGCCATGAATATCTCCGCAAATTGTCACTGGAGTATCAATTCTTTGCACATTCGCCTCCTCTACAAGAATCTCTCTAGCCTTCATACATAATAATTTTACCTCAGATTCTTTAATCGGCTCACAACGTCTCAATTGCTCAATTTGTCTGTCTAAATCGCTCATTTATAATATCTTGATAATGTATCGACTGCATTAATTTTGTTCTAGCTATTAACAATAATTAGCACGTATTCACTCAAACTGCATCTTGTAATATTAATTTATTATTTTTACTCCAATTAATCTAATTCTAAAATTTTATTGTTTCTGAAAAGTTTTCTCTCTGTAAGAACTCTTTTCTTGTACCTGCACTGTAAATGTCTCAAAAATACGTATACCGGCAATACAAAGAAAAGTCGGATATAATAATTTATTTTGGAAATGAATAAATAAAGATAAAGAAAACCATTCATAAATAAACTCAACTACAGGCATCTATACTTTTATTTATTCATAAATAAATACAATTTATTATTCAAATTAATCTGGTAATGAATCAATTAAACAAATCTCACTCTAAAGGAAGAATAAAAACTATTATTAAAAGTGCTCCAAATGAGCTATGGTACAGCATATTCGACCAAGAAATTACAAATTCAATAATAAGGCACCCATTTGTCGACCAATTTACCTGGATTAAACCAAACTGTGAAAATGTGAATATAGAAGAACCGCTATTGCAACAAATTATTGGACCAAAATTTTATCTATTTGAGAATATTTTTCCCAACAGCATTTTATCAATCCCATTTATTCAAAATTCAATTGTAAATAATAATGGAGTATTCATTTCATTTCCTAACTTGCCAATTGAATCCAGTTGTGCGTTATCTATAATTAATAAGCAAACTAAAGAATCGAATGAAGAAAAATCAAAGTTGATGGCAATCATTAGAACGCCAAATACACTATTTAAAAATGTACTAAATGTTGATAAGTTTATGAAACAACCCCCACATATGAAAAAAACAAATCATTTTTCATTTCATAAAATTGAACTAAGTGAAAAGTCATATTGGAATGATAAATCAGAGAATAAGATTTCAGGTAATTTCCAAGGAATTAACTTTAATTATGAATGCCTCAGCTCAATTGATATCCTAAATGCCCACGCTGAAGTTGATCCATTTTTCTTTAACCCATTACTTAATAATTGCAAAGATATCATTTTTCCAAATAATAGTAAAATAAGTGATGTATATGTATGTGTTTGTTGTAATAGTGGAGATAAAATTCCCAAATATTTATGTTACTGTAACGCGATACAAGAATCTAAAAATCCGCCTTTTCAGCCATCATTAAAGAACTTGTCATATAACACCAAAGGATCAGGAAACAACCAATTTTATTTTTCATTACAACAGCAATTCGGCTCCTTACTTTTTACAAAAACAGACTTTCTGTGCTACTTTGAAAATGATAAGCTGTTGAATATTGAAACTGAAGTAAGACTTTTAAAAAATCTCAAAACTATTCTGTGTATAAATGGCTCCCCAAATGTAAAAATCACACCGATAAATGTTAAGTTTATTTCAGAACGAATTAACAATAAGTTAATTGATGAAAAAGGATGCAGTGGTAAAGGTTTAAGTGTTATTACCGAAAGTGATCCCTCGAACAAAGACTATTTATCAGATTTGCTAGTATTTATTGACTTGAATGCTTTAGCATCGTTAATTTTGACCTCTGTAAACGCAAAAATTTCAAATACACAAATTTTTGAACAAATAATTGAGTATTTCGATATATTAATCCATCAAAATCTATTTTCCGATAACCAAAATTTAATTAATCCATTTTATTTTTGGGATTTGAGATTTGGTCAATCTATTGTTTGTGATGATGCTCCTAAAATATGTAACATATTGAAATGTGTACCATTTAAAGAAGCACCAAGCGAGGTTATTAAGATAATTGGCTTGTTAAGGCCAACAATATTGCAAAGACTCATATGGTTTGTTGCAAGTCAAGTGGCAGCTGGAACATATTTATGGAGTTTATTCCACTTAAAAGGTGTTGAGAGTTCTCCTATTTCTATTAACTATAAGCCTCATTTTACTGATGAAAATAAAAATTCTGTTAATGATTTGTACTTATTAATATTTCGAATAAATGAAGAAATTAGTATTTTGTGTATATCTGTTGTTAATTGTAACGATGCAAATTTATAGTTTAAAGTCATTATTATTAATTTGATAGTTATAATCTTCCTCTTGAACATAGTTTATAGGAAAAATAATGAATTCAGTATTGAATATTTGCTGATATTTGTTATCATCGTGTTCTGGACTACGCCCTTCAATATTTGAGTTGCAAGTTCCTCCTTTAACTACATTTTGAGAATCATTTTTTATAGCCATCTGTAAATTTAGTAATCCGTTGTTTCCAATAACAATTCGCAGAAGTGAACAAACATTCAAAGACTTCTCAAGCTGAGATAATGATTTAAGAGAGTAAAAATAACAGTGAGACTGAACAATTCTGCAGCCAGTGAAAACACTATGATCATCTGAAAATTCCCAAATACACTCCTTGCCTTCTACAGAACATGAGAAAGACAGAATGCAAGTCTGCTCCTGGTTAATAGGGTGAAATTCTATCTTTATCTAATAAAAATTATTCTAAGTAGAAACTATAATCAATTATTTAACTTACCTTGCTCTCAGATCTCCCAACATCGCAAAGATCTTTTAATAGCTCTCTTAATATGATTGGGAACATTGTCACATAATCCAAATCAAAAATTGCAACATTTTTGCAATCTAAAAAATTGGAATAATAAAATTCATTAGTTTCCTCAGAAATGTTATAGGTGCATAAGCTACAATCAGTGACAGCGCCATCATCATCTGTAATGCTCAAATGCAGGCTAACATGATCATAGGTTAAAATAACCATCTTTGCATCTAAACCAAAAACTTGAATGCAATTTAAAATTGTACCCAAACAAATCTCGAAGCGTGAACAGTTTGTTTGGCTTGCCTCGTATAGATACTTTTTAAAAATATTTTTCCTCAGCCAAGAGCAGCAATAAACGTCTTTGCTCAAAGTGCTATTGCTCAATTTGATCCCTTGCGCTGAAATCATGCACGTTAAAAATTGTCCCTCGCCATTTTTTTTGTTAGCCTTGCTTAACTGCAGGCTTTGAATTGTCTTTACCAACGATTGAACATCAAAAAGGCATGCTTCCATCAGCTTTGTTTTTTATCCGTTTTACGCACGCTTTTTATTTAAAAAAAAAAAAAAAAAAAGAAAAAACTGGCTTAATGCGCCTTTAAACGGTGGCTAATTGCTTAAAAAATATTAATTAATCTAAGAATGAATTAACTACAATCTATAACTCTTGAATTACTGATAGCTCCATATTTACATCGGGTTATAAAATAATATCTTTTCATTAAAAAAAAAAATGTTGGCCAAAAACTTTTTAAGAAAAAATATATTCAGAAAGTTGTCTATTACTTTTCCAAGCCTTATATCTACTCGTTCTTTTCCAAATACAATAATAAAAATCAACTATTTCTTTTGTAGTCTTTGTTTTAATTATTCTTTGAATTTTGTCGAATTCCTTACCATACTTACAAACACCGCATTCAAAGAGGATTACTTCATGTGGGCCCCATAAGTCAATTACTTCTTTATTTCTAAATGGATGTGTTAGTAGCTGTAAAGGAGATATAATATTCTCTGCGTTTGTAATCGGTTCTTGCAAATTAGAGTTTTTTGAGTTCGCTTTTGTACTTGACTTTGTGAAGCCATTATTAATCGACTGCCTTTTTAAGAATGCATTAAATTGTTCTTCATGGTCAATATTATGAGAAATTATCAACGATTGAAATATTTCAGAAACTGTTTGTGTTTTTGAAATACCTCCTAGATATAAATCCTCGCAGAGAGATAGATAAGATTCCAATTTCGAAATTTTTTTTTTCATTAGCTCGCTTCTTATTTTTGGTTCTGGAACTTCCTTGAAATTATATGGTAAATGAAATGTACTATTAAAAGCTGAGCTAGAACTGTCTGAATTATTATTAGAACAAGAAATAGTGTTCAACTCAGAATCATTAAGATTGGAATTTTCTGTAACATTTTTTTTTGGAATTTGATCATTTGTTTTAGCTTGAATTTGAGAATTAATACCTTTAATAACAGCTGTTTTGTCAACCTGATTTTGAGTTCCTTGAAATGAATATTTGTGACTCGAAAAATTTTTAGATTTATTTAATGTAACTCCAGCTGAATTCTTTTTCATGTTCTGCACAATGTTCATTTAACTTTTTGTTTGTTTTACGCCGCTACGAAGAGATAAATTAATAAATGTTCAACCGCAACTACCACATTAAAAAATATTAATTAAATGATAGATTAAATTAAAGAATCTGAACTCCAGGAAAAATAATAAAGATAATCCCCGAAAATAACCTCGTCTCAGATAACGAAAGTCCGGTAATGTCCGCATTCCTGGAAGAACTAACCAAGAATTTCGATTCTGTTTTAGTAGGGATTTGATATTCTAGCTATCAGGCATAATGGCGTATTGAAGTTAGCCAACAATTAATTTTGTGTCTAAAGTTATTGAACCTTCAAACACTAAAAGCTAGCATCAGCATATTAGTTGTGCAGCAATAACTTAATCCGGGCGAGGGAAAAGAATTAACCGAAAAAATATCTATTTAAACACCGTGTCATCAATGTTCCCGAAAATCGAATATAGTTTATTCTCAAAGTTAAAAATGTCGAATTTGTTATTCCATAAATCCAAACTTTTGTTTTCATTTACTTGGTCCAAGGTGGGGAATACGTCTTGTCGCGCGCCCAAGGCTGGTAATATTCCTTTTCCACGTCCAACCCCTATGACGTCTGCTTGCATGCGTTTATGTCTGTAATAAAATGTGTGGTTTATTGACACGTCTGTCCGCATGTTTTTTGGCGTAATGTATCATATACGGGTAAAAGGATTTTGATCTCATAGTGGCTGAAACCAGTTAATAGGTTGAGTAGATTAGGTCAAGAGTTGGTCATTTATATAAAGATCAAGAGGAGGCAGAAAGAAGAGATGGCAAACAATTGAAGAATCTATGGTAAGTGACTAATACTAATTGAAAGAAAAGTTGAAGAGCCAAAATATTAAATAGAAAACAAGTTGTGTAAGATTGATTGTATTCATACAATAGTTAACTTTAGTTTTGATTCAGCGAGTACGCTAGTATAAGAAAAGGTAGTGTAAGAGATTATAATATAAAGGTTTATTGGCACTGAATAATTTGGAATCTTTAGTTCAAGTAGCAAGAATATTTTCCTCTATTCAATTACTAAACTTTAGACTTAATCGAGTAATTGTTTCGTTGGAGGAGTATACCTTTATCCATATATTGGTTTATTTTATACCATCTGAGCTGGTATTTGGGTACTCAATATCACCTAATTGGGGTTATTCACTAATTAAAGAAATAATGAGGTCTGAAAGACTAAATAAAATTATTCAAGGTCATGCAAGTAACTCTAGTAATAACATAACATTATATGGTGAAAATTGTCGTAAATTGGTTAATCAAGGTAATTTACAAGTCATGAATTCACAAGATATGAAGAATGCAGGTGTTATTACGAATAAACCAATCACAAGAAGCATGACATCGTCCGCAGGGAATGTAATTAATATATCAAACACATCCATGTGCAACCAAAAACACTCGAGTAAATTGACGGATGCTAATTCCAAAAATTCAAATGCTGCGAAGCCAGGCAGTAAGGCAATTCCCGGTCCGTCATATAATGAAAAATTCAACGGTAAAGAAAGTCCTACTAATAAGGAAAATGTTGTTAATCCTAACACGTTCGCAGAAAAACAGTTGAAAACTGTTGGGGCGCAATATACTAGTACATTGGAAAAGGTTGTTAATGTAGATATGAATAATACTGATGCTTCATTTTTTTCAGAATATGCAGAGGCAATATATCAGACATCAAGAGACCTCGAGTCTAAAAAAGAACCATTGTTATTCACAGCATCACAAGTCGTCTCTGCGCAGCCAAGCGTAGGTAAGCAAATTTTGGAATGGAAAAGAAGTGGAGTGAATCTGCTATTTGGGCTTCAAATCACGTTTAATGTTCCCGATGAGGTAACTGTTATTGCCAATTCTATGTTGGATCGTATTTTAGGCCTTAAACATTTCCAAAGAGCTTCAGAGATGACGCTTGTGAGTGCCACATGCTTCTGGATAGCCCTTAAATATGAAGCTGCATACGTGCAAGGTGAAAATTTGAAGATACCGCCTCTTCCTGCATTGAGTGATGTAGCAGAAAAATGTGGGCTTAATATTGCGGCAATATTGTTTTGTGAAGGGGTTGTGCTTGATGCTTTAGACTGGAGTATTGAATTTCCGAAACCAAGTGATTATATTAAGCGTTATTGCTTAGTATTTAAAGATCAATATACTGGCAATAAAGCTACTAGAGTCGAAAGTTTATCAATTTATCTCTCTCATCTAGCTATTCACGAGCCCGCGATGATGGGAGTTTGCGCATCGAAGCTTGCATGCGCATGCTTAATGTTGGCGCATAAAATAGAAGGTGTTGAAGAAAGTTGGGCGCCTGCAGTTGAGTATTACACAGGATATACAAGGGATTCACTCAAGGAATTAACAAGGTATATGATAAGTAATTTGAGAACTATTAGAAATACGGAAAATGGAGAAAGTCATGCTTCTCCTAGTCACTACCAGAATGTCAGGAAGAAATGGTGGAGTTCATGGGGCTCCAATGAGTGGGGATAAATATATATAATAAATTCAATATTAAGAATTAGTCGATGTTTTTTGAAATCTTCGAAACATTAATGTAGTTTTGACGTATTTATTTGGCAGTCGCTTTTATAATAATTTATCATTTCGTCTCTAGTACTCTTCGATACTAGTTACCACAGCCCATAAGCGGTGGGTGTAATCAATGAGGATGCCCGTTTTGTTTTTTTGCTGTAATCGAAAACTTGATTTTTTTCTTCGACTTTTCCTTAAAAACGTTTTTTGTCGAGATCCACTCAGACCAAGGTAACACCATGATCTTTGAGAATGGGAAAACTTCTTTGTAATTCTCTATAGCGTTCGTGGCTTGTTGAGCCGTTTCCATCTCAACAAATCCATAGTGCCTAAACATGAAGATAAATGTGTAGATGTTGAATGCATGGAGTATAGGAAAAATAAGAATAAATAGTGAACAGTATTTTCTGAATCTCACCCTAAACACAATATTGGTTCAAGATCAACTAACCTTCTTGTATTCGATTTATTAATTTTTGGTAGTTTTACAACAGATACCTTTCCAAATCTACCCAAAAGTGACTTTACATTATTGTGGTTCCATTTTGTCGGTATACTCTTAATAAAGAGCATTTTATCGCGTGGAATTACTGTGCATAAATCAATATTAATTGGCTTAAAACGATGAATAGTCAAAGTTTCAATGTTAACAAACACTACTTTCGAAGAAGAAAGAGAATTAATAATGTCTTGTACAGAAGCCTAGTATAACATTACAACTTTAGATCAATTTTAAGAAATTCTTTGACTTACATTAAGCTCAATCATCTTGTTAAAGGTAGAAATTAATGAAATTGGAATTCCAAAGTTGTGTAAATATTTGTATTCTGTAAGTTTGCTTCTAAAGTATTTATCATGTCTGATATTAGAATCGCTGAAGTAAAATTCAATCTGTTGTTTGATTTTATCAAGTTTATTTTTTTCTATGTCCATAATAAAAGTCCAATCAACCAAATTTCATTATTTGAATTCTTAAATTTATTTCCAGTTAATCTGGAAATATCGTTTAATTTTCGCTATAGTGGCGCAAACTATAAGGCCAAAAAATCTAATTAACTTCCATTAATCTTTGTGTCAACTACATAAACGGAACCTCTCTTTTAATAAAAAAAAAATATTTACTTCCCTTCATTATATAATCTAGTTTCAGTTTCAATGATATTTGGTAAATCTGTTTCTGTTGAAATAATTATTATATTATTAATTGAAGATTCCTCGTTATCAAAAAATTGTTTGACAAGTGAAATCCAAACATTAAGATCCATATTATAATCTAAGTGTAAAATTAGTTCTCTGTAGTACATAGAATAAAGTGCAAAATGTCCAAAAAGCAATAACTTTTTAATATAAATTGTATCACGTAAGTTTTCTTCTGCTTTACTTAAGTGTTGCTCTAATTTATTCAAATCTTGTGATCTAATATCGCGTTCAAAATTTGTAATTTTGATATCACCGGTGACAGACAATTCACTATCAACAACTTGAGAATTAAAAAATTCTAAATATTCTCGTATTGGCATGTTCAAAATTACATTCTGGTCAAAATTGTCGAGTACATTAGGGAAAATGTCTAATGATTTTAATGTATGCAAAAGGCTTTTATTGTCATTTGTATACATGCCTTTCGGATCTAAAACCATATTAATTGTCCAATATGATGATATTAAATTATGGTTAGAAATTACTGCAATTCTATCAAAGTTATTAATCTTTACTGTCTTTAATTGCTTAATTGGAAATATAGGCGATTTTCCATATCCAAATGTCAAAGAATTATCTAGAAATAAAAGAGGATTGATCAGAATTAATACGATATTAGAGCTCAAATGAACTTTTGTCGAACTAATAGAAATTATCGGGTCAACTTTCAGAGAATCTCCTGATATTGGTGTTGAAAGTTCATATCCATCTTCATATAAAGTACTATTTCTTTTATTTGATGAAAAGCTAGTATTAGTTTTTGGAGATGTTGAACTTGCTGATTTATTTATATAAATTGGAAAATAATAAGCTTTCTGCAGTGATGTTTTTAACCATCTTATGTAACTATAAAGATTTAGTTTATGAAAGGTATTAGTTTTTGATCTTTGAGTAATATGAAAATGAATAGATTGAATTAAAAAAAATATTATTGGTAGAAGTGTTATTAAATCAATTTTCAGCTGTTGATTATTTTCATTCTTTTTATAATTGAATAAAAAGTATAGAAATGAAACTACAATCGATAAAATGAACGAATTTAACAGTAAATTCACTTTAAAACTAGAAAATTCTTTGAGGTTTTCCTGTTTAAGTTTTAATAGTTTAAATATTTGGCGTTTGAACCACGGTAATGAGTTGCTTTTATTCAAGTAATAATAATAATCAAATGAATTGCACCCAAGATTTGAATATTTGGTTTTGTTAATATTAAAGTTTGAAAAATTAATAATATTATATAAAATTGGAAACAATATTGTAATAATAAGCAGATTCTTGTTCATTAATATTCTAATTCCAACGGTATAATGCAAGTTGTTTGAAATTCCAAAAAAGAGTAATAAATTGAGAAAGTGAATTAAAGTTAGATAATGGATTGTAACTTTACTTCTTTTGCAATATATTTCTTTGAAAAGATATAAACAATATCTATTTTTTCTTATCTCAATATCATTAATAACTGAAATAGGATCATCTGAAGACAAAATAATTTTCAAAAATTCATGAAAACAATTATAATAACTCATTGAATTAATGTTAATTAACGAAAATCCAAAAATTAATATATTTATTAATGCCTTTGAAACAATATTTATAAAAAAGAATATTGTTAATATCAAGATTGTATTTTTGTTAAATTTAAATTTATGATTTTTTTCCATGGTAAATTGTTCATATTTTTGTAACAATTTAATATTAGATTCTTTTTTTGATTTCCATATTAAGATATTTCTTATTTTCTTGGACGAAATTAGAGCACTATTAAATCCTTTAGGCTTGATTCCAGGTATATTTATTGTCTTTGAGCTAAGAAAATGATCCTTGTAAAACAATGATTCTGTCCTTAATATTTGTTTTCCGTTAAATTGAATAAAATGTGAGGAACTGTAATGTTTTTCTGGTATATCTCTCAAAAATTCCGGAATTTCCTCAAAATTATCAACTTCTCCTTCATTGAAAACGACTTCGTTATTTTTCAAGAAGTTTGATTCTGAAAAAAAAGCATTATAACTATTAAGCATAAGCGATGAAATTACTCCGTATCCTATTAGTATGCTTGATAAACCATTTGAATAAGAATTTCTTGAAGTTATAACTAGCGAGTATAGAGGGTAAAAAGATAGAGTTTCAAATACAAAAAAGTCGTAAATATTGTTAACATTTTTGTGATTCTTCGTCAGGTGCTGGCAAGAAAATATCGTCAATTTTACAGTAAATGAAAATAGTGCAATAAAAAAAACATAGATCAAATATTTGCTTGAATAAAAATTCCTAGTTTCAAATCTTTTAAAGAATAATCTGCTGATAGAAGAAATACTTGTTGAACAAGGGTAAGTATTGTTATTCTTTAATTTAATATTAAAAATTTCATTTATTGTATTATCTATTGACGGCAAATTTTCAACAAATTTGTTTTTAATTTCCACTTTCAAGTAATTATCTTTGGTAAAATATAGTCCTCCCGTATTAATCACTGCCAACTTGACATATGAATTATTTTGATATAAATAAGATAAATATGGGAATAAATCACTATTCGTTGTAATAATAAAAGAAATATTAAACTCTGAAAATATTGAATTATTCGGTAATATCTTTTCAACTAGTTTAATGTAAGTTTCTGGAAGTAATAATTCAAAAATACCATCAATAATCACAATTGCGAATGAATAATTATCAAGCGTAGTCAAAATGTTATAAAAGAACTGAGAAAGTTGTAAAAATATTTTTGCCTCGACAAATTGTTGAATACTTTCAACTTTTGGATAAATATAATTTTTAATTGTCTCAGAATTCACATGCGAAGGTTCAATCTTCGTAAAATATTGAGATAAAAATGAGTCATATATCAACTCAAAAATATGTTTGTTAAATGGTTTTCCAGATAATATGAAATCGAATGGGTCTATTATAAATTCTGAATTTTGATATTCAAAAAAATTTGAGACAAATTCAAGCATTTTTCTATTCATTAAAAAAACATCGTAATTGAGAAGATTTGTCGAATGAGATTTGAGTTGTTCATTACTCTGAATTCCAGGAAATCCAGAAACAAATTTCGTTAATAATTCTTTACTTTTATCATCAGACCCAAATATAATAATTACTTCATTCATTTTAATTGATAAATTTATATTATTTAGATAAAATCTATGTTCCATTAATTCCTTGTCAGTAATTTCCATATGATTATTGCAATGATCGCTTAAACAATAATTAGTTTGTCCCATTTTTTTTTCAAATAAATTAAACAAAAACTTAAATTTATTGCTTGAATTGTGAATTTGTTTTTTAAATTTATTCTCAGAGATTGATAAATTTTTATAAGTAATAATTGTTGAATTAAACAAATTATTTGAAATTTGAAAATTAAATTCATGATCATTTTCTAAGGTATCATAATTATCATTACCAATGTTGGTTCCATTGGATATAACATTAATTGTATCAGAAACTTTTTTTGAAATGGAATAATTTTTTTGGAATCTGTTATCCAGACTATCGTGAATATTGTAAATTAATGAATATTTTTTGTTAAGAGTATCGTAATTATTTTTTATTTTAAATTCATTACCTGAATCTTTGAAATCAATTAAAGGCTCTGAAATTTGATTTTTATCGGATTCTTGATGATTTTTATCGAAATAACTTATCTTTTGTGGTATAAAGCTATAATTTAATCCAGTATCACTGGGTAATTGAAAAAGAGTAACAAAATAACGATAATTAATAATGAAATGGATACATGAATTAATGTATCTTGTTGAATAAAGTAAATAGATTGCAAACCAATAATTGAATATATAGATTTGTGATAAGCCAAATTCATGTGACTTTTCATTGAAAAAATGCACTATTTTAAAAACAAGGTACATCGTGCAAATACTTTGAAATATTACAAGTATATAACTTAATAATCCTTTTGTAAAGTCAATGATTTTTTGTGTATTTATGAAAACTTCTCTATGGTTACTTAATAGTAATAGCGTCTTCAAGCTATCAAAATAATCACTAATGTTCATAATAAGTGATTTTTGTTCAGGAATAATTAATAATTTAATTCTCAAACATTCAAAAATTGTAGTAAAAATGAATAATTCTATAACTTTATTCACAAATAAAAAAGTATTCCAGTTGCTATTAAAAAAAATATAGCCAAAGAAACCAAATCTGACAGGATAAAGTATTAAGTGAACAATAGAAATCAAACCATTTTCTATTAAGCGAAGGGAATTTAAGCATTGAATCTCAAGACTCAATAATTTGTTACTTGAAATCCCAGACTCGAGCGTATTAAAATTTAATTTTTTTTCCAGATTCGATACAAATTCAGAGGAACAAATATTTAATCTTTGTGAAATAAACAAAGATAAATATATTATTGGAATATTAATTGCCAACATAAAAATGCTTTTAAAAGAAAGCATGTATCTGTTAATATAGATATTAGATATAATAAAAATTATATCAATAATTAATAATTGAGATACCGTTTTAATGAATGAAATTGTGTTTTTATTAATATTGATTTTTTTTATTAGACTAGGCCCATTTTTTCGAGAATAATTTCCAAACCAAATATTTTTAATACTTTCATTATGGTAGTTTGATAAAGGCATCTTATTCCACTAAGTTTGTATTATAAATTGGTTAATATTTGGGCATAATTGTTCATCTATTGAATGAAATCGAGAGTTATTTAAATTAAGTTTTTAGAGACCTAAGTTTCGTGTCAAATAAAATTACATTAGCGCCAAATAATGCAATTAAACATGCAAAAATTTTAATATAACCTGAATAAAGGAGATAAACTACAGAAAGTAAAAGGTAGTTCTAGTTTTATACTAAAACCCTTTCCTTTATATATAAACCACAAAATTTTTGTTTGAATTTCTAATTCATCCTAGAATTTTAAACTTAATTCAAGATTTTCTAAGAGAATTTACTATTTGTTTCGCTTTATTTGCTGCATTTAGCATTTCACTTAGTAGTTCAATATTTTCACTCTTCTTTTCTGAATCTTTCACTTGTAAAAAATTCTCGTTAATTTTATTTGTCATTAAACCTTTAAATGAACTTATTCCTTTTTTTGCTCTAAAATTAATACTTTCGAATGATTTGTTTCCGCAATCCAAGTTTCCTTGAACAATATTATCACATAGATATTTTATCTGGAAGAAGATAGTTTTAGTTATCAATTTTTTGTAAAACTTACATTACAAAGCGATGGATTTAGGTTCTCGAAATATGTTATAATTAAGTGCGACATCTATTTATAATTTGACTAGTGCAAACGATATACAATTAATTTAGCACTCGAATTACACACAAATTTTAACGCTAATCATAAAATACTTATTATCGATATTTCCCCAGAATTTTTAAATTTATCACACAAAAAATCTAAATATCACTAAGCATTCTTATTAGATGTAACAGAAAAATTTTCACAACTATAACTATTACATCTTTTCATAATATTAGCCTGCCTATACCATTCTCCAATAGTGGAAGCACTTACTGATTTTATTGGAGATGATGTCTGTTTAATGGGACTTTTTTGAGTTAATGAGTTATTTTTATTTAAAGTTAAATCATCTTCAAGGTGTGAATAATTACCAATATCTTTTGTTGAACTTGTTTCATTCTTATTTGAATGTACTACATTTGTGTTTTGAATATTAGTACTTTCTAATGGCTGATATTGCTGTTGGTTCGTGTTTGAAATTGAATAAAGCGACAATGAATTATTTAAATCCTTTACTTCTGTTTCTTCTTGTTGAATATTACACTCTAATTTATTACTTATTGATAGAGGTTTGGTTTCATTAGACTTAGTTCCTATTTGTGAGTTATTTTGAGTTGGAATTTGTTGAATACCAGAAGTATTATTTGAGTAGTTTAATGCATTTATCGGTTGCCTTGCCATAATAATAGGTGTTGTTACGGGCATATATTCTGCAACAGGCGGAGGTGCAAGTACTGGAACATTTGATTTTGAATGATAACTTAAATTTTGGTTAAATTGATTATTTAAATTTGAACTTTCAGTTAAATGGTGGTAGTAAGGAAACTGTTGTTGTGGAACAATAGATTGTAATTGCATAAACGATGCGTTTTTATGATTGATAGGACTAAGCTGATGCATACCATTTATATTATTATAATATGTTGGCGTAACAATTGAGTTTGCATTTTGCGCTGACAACATCATCTCATGGGTATTATTGGGATAATTAACCATGTAGTTTTGTAAATTAACTCCTTGATTATGTTTTGGGTCAATGATGGGAATCCTATTAGAAGTATATGATAGTGGGCTTTGCATGTAATGCTGAATGCTCGTAGCTGATGCCACCGAATTTGCAGAATTTTGTTGCAAAGGTGAAGCTGTAATCTTTATTGGTGAAGATGGAGTTAAAACTTGAGTTGTTCTAAATTTATTAAGGGGAGAAGCTACCACTAACGCTTGGCCATCTGATACTAAATTACCATTTTGATTTCGTATACTATCCTCGATATTATTAAGTTCTTCGTTTTCGTGTGTATTTACAAAATCTGCAAGAGTATAAAGCTTCCCTCTAGATACAATACGTAGCAAAGGTTTGTTTTTGTCAACTCCTGGCTTTGTTACAAGTTTTGCCTCAACCATTAGCCTTCCATAAACATATGTGCCTTGTTTAACCCTAGTAAAAAGAATTTTGTTTTCCCTGCTATTTGTAAAGGTTGCAATTGCTCTGTCTATTGGATCATCAGGAACAGGAATATATTTCATATTCAAATCATTTATTTCTTCAACTGAGAACTTCAAGTCGCCTTTCTTAACTAAGAGCGACTTATTTTGGTTTGATTGCAATGCTGATTGAAGATTAATATTAGTAGTTTCATTTAATACACTTGAACTTGATGAGGCATTTTTGCTGCAATTTTCTGTACTTTTACAATTGATATTGTTATTGTCATTCGTATTTTTGAATAATCTTTTTTCATTGATATTATTAATTGATGATATATTTGTATTTTCGGTATTTAATGAGTTTAGATCCTCAGAGAAATTTAATTCAGTATTTTTTGCATTATTGCGTAATTTTTCACAAACAGATTTGAGTTGCTCAATTTTATTTTGATAATTGGAATTTAACTCGTTTAAATTTGCAACTCTTTTTTTAAGTTGTTTATTTTGTTCCTTTTGCGCTTTCAATTCTTTATCTCTTTTTTCCAGGTCATTTTGCAAACTATTAACTTTGATACATAAATCTTTTCTAATTTGTTGGTTGTCTCTTAACCTATTCACGAAATCCCTATTTTTTGACCTTAATTCACGTATTGTGCTCTCATATGAGGTTAATCTATTATTCAACTCTGCTAGTATCCCCGCAGTTGAAGCTGTATCTTGCAGAGCCATTGTATATTTATTATTGAAAGAATATTTAATTATTTTTTGAGAATACACGTATTAAGGTTTTACTTTCATTGTTAAAATCCACTAAATCAATCTCACACAATATATATATATATTTTTTTTTAAATAGAGACATTACTGTGTGAATAAAGGAATAATTTTTGTCCTGAAACTGAAGAAGTTAATTTAGATAACAGTTAGGTTCAAATAATAGTTATAGCTAATATAAACAGTAAATAAATGAAGTTGAAATGTTTGATTTGTTATTTTTTCTAATTAATTTAGTAGTAAATATTTGTGTTGAAAAAATTTCAACTAGCGGCTTGTATATTTAGTTAAGATGAATTAATTCGATGTAATTATTTTATTAACAAATTAAGAATTAAATGCGTTGAATTTTCAAAATAAGTTATGGATAGTGTATTTTATAGGTTTCAAACAGCATTTAAGCTCCTTGGGTTAGAAGTTGGGGCCAGTACCAAAGAAATTAAGTCATCTTTCCGTAGCTTGGCAAAGAAAGTTCATCCGGACAAGAATAGGGGGAAACACGAGAAATCAGCTCATGAAAGTTTCACAAAGTTGAGAGATTCTTATGTGCTTTTGTGCAATGAAATAGAGAGAAGACGATTCGAGAAGGCGTATTGGTCATTGAATGACAGTAATACACTTCAACAAAAAGGTAGGCAAGACTCTTACTCCAATCGTTCATTAACTGTGAATACCTCCAAAACAGATGGACTGTTGAAGAAGGAAAAACGCGATAGAATGGATCTAGAGTCGCTTCGTAGAGAATCAATACACTTAGTTAATGCATTCAAAGACTATTTTGAAGCAAAAGTTGTCAAGGAATACAAGAAAAACAAACGAAATTTGAGATGGGCACTGAATCACGCACGCGTAGATAAAATAATTGATAGGTTCAGTGAGTTTGAAAAAATAGTTTTATTTAAACTCGCACACATTATATGAGCAGAAATAACCTTCAAAATAAAGTTCGGTACCAACGTTTCAAGGCGCGTTAATGGAATAGTTTAGGCGCTAGAGACGGATTATATTATTTCATTTAACTGAATTTGTCTAATAAATATATTCATTGGAGACGTGAAATTTAGTTAAATTTTGAAGAAGTTCACTGTAAAACTTAAAGGGATTTTTTAGACTTTCGAGTATTTTAGATTGTCTTGAATCTTTTCTAATTGACTTTGAGTAACTGTTTTTTTAATTGTTAATTTGTTGACAATGCCGAGCAAGCGTCGAAATAATGGTCGTTCTAAGAAGGGTCGTGGCCATGTAGTAGCGATAAGATGCAGCAATTGCGGAAGGTGCGTATCAAAGGATAAAGCAATCAAGCGTTTTGTTGTAAGGAATATTGTCGATGCTTCATCACAGAGGGATATCCGCGATGCATCAGTTTACTCAACATATGCACTCCCAAAGTTGTACAACAAGATGTGTTACTGCGTTTCATGCGCTATTCACTCGAGAACTGTTCGCGTTAGAAGTGTAACAGACAGAAAGATAAGAGCTAATCCAAATTCTCAAAGGTTTAAGGCTCAAGTCTAGTTATTGACAGCTAAGATCTAATCAGTGTTTTCACAAAATTTTATATATGAACTTATGTTCTTTTAATTATCAGTTGTGCACATTAGATCGACCATTTTTAATACTACTTATAAATAGTAGACCTAATATGGTAGTTGCGACTTGTTTAAGATTTTTAGTACTAAACGATAATTTCTTTTCCCATAATTAAAACTTTTACGGATCGACTTAGAAAATGTTCGTGCACTTAATGCACAGGTAGCCGGTATTTAGATGATATCTTCAGATCTCCTAACTAGGCAGTACAACCTCATGTCGAGTGAGAAGTCGCCTACCAAGTTTTTGTCTGCTGTTAGAGACATTAGGAGACCACCGAATGATGCATAAAGGCTTCTTCTATCTGATTGCTTTTCTTCAACACGATATATTTTCCCATACATTACATAGTCATATTGGTCCATAAGAGTTTGAGGTCCAGAGTTATCCCATACAATATCATTAGGATTTACTGAAACTTGGGATGATAATCCGATGTATAGGCTCTCTTTTTCTCTAACAGGAAATAGTTCATTATTTATATCTAAAATTAAATCTGCATCAAAGCCAACACTTCTACCTCTGATCCTTCCAATTCGATCAAACTTTCCGCTATCTACGCTGTTAATAACAAATCTATCTTCAAAAAGGCACGAAGGAAGTGACATTGGGACTTTTTTTGTACATAGAATATTTTTTTTATTAGATAAATAGAGCCCGCTTCAGCTTTGCATTTATTATAAAAAAAATTTTTTGGCTCAATTCACTTTTCATATTAACATGACGATTGGAATTCCACTAAAGCTTTTATATGAAGGGCTTGGGCATATTGTTACAATAGAATTAAAGTCGGGCGACCTTTATAGAGGGACATTAACACATGTTGAAGATAATATGAACTGTATGTTGGAACATGTCAACGCAACTATGAGAGATGGCAAACCAGTTTCTCTTGAACAGTGTTATCTTAGAGGAAGCCAAATCAGATTCTGCATACTTCCAGATATGTTAAAGAATGCCCCTATGTTTAAGCTAGCTGCAAATGCAAAAAATAGAGCTAGTGTATTAGGAGCAGCTGGAAACAAAAAGGCATTTGCAGCAAGATTTATATCTAGAGGAACTAGTAGAGGAAGATCTGGTAGATGATCAGCAGTTCAGAATTATTAAGAAATAAATATTCTAAAAAATGTCGAGAATTTCTATATTAAATTATAATTAGGATTATTTTGACCTAGTATATTCGTTAAGTAATTTGACTTGATTTGTCATAGTTTTATTCTGTTCATACTTGCACCTTGCAGTTGTATTTAAGTTAAATCCAATTCTTTTTTTTCTAGGGTCAAGAATAATTTGTCTTTTTTTCATAAAACTGACTCCAAGTATAATATGATTTTGATAGGAAGTTTGCTCCTTTATTCCGACGCACCAAGCCCTTTCTCTTTTTATTAGGTAGGAACTGTGAATCCATTTGATTAAATTTGGTTGCCCCCCAAATTTTATGTTCATTATGGGAAGTAGGGCATGCAACTTTGCAGGATCAGAGAAACATAAAGATTGATTAATTGTAATACATTTGTTAATATCGAGTTTATTCAGCAATTCACAGAGTTTAGAGAATTTATTGATTATTTTGTTGTATAAATTAGACGGGAAAAACGAATAGGTTGAACCTACATCAACAATAGCAAAAAGAGATGTTTCTTCTTCCAATAAACTGAATTTTCCACTTCCAATTGATAGCCCTTCCAAACTCACTTTGTATACATTCGATGGGTAAATAATTGGAACCCAATAAACATGATTGCGTTTATTTTCTGAAAAATTTGAATTCCTATTGGTTATTTTTTCATCTTGTTCCCCAATTACAATCCTTCCACCAGAGTACAATAGGCAAATTGAAATAACAAGATTATTAGAGCCTTTTATATTTGTATTACTTTCTAAAGAAGTTAATAAAGAATTAATAATGTTTACATGATCATCCAAACTTGATTTTAGCCCAATACCAAATACTCCAGTTGCGCGTTGACGGTAAATTTTTTTAGTTTCTAGCTCATTGCAACCTAAATAATCATATTTAATTTCAAAGTGATCCTTAATAATTCCAGAATTTTGTTGGACTTCTTCAAACCTCAAAGTATCAGAAAAATATTTTCCGGAAATAACACTTCCTTCATTGAAACGATGGAAATATTTACATTTTTCACCTCCTAGTAATTTTCTATTACAATTCTTTCCAGTTATTGATTTCATTATATCAAACGGGGGATATTCGTGGGAGCCGCAATTTATGCATGTGATACATGTAAAGCTAATTTGGGAGCTGCCAGAATCAAGTATTAGAGTTTGCTTTTGAGGCGGATTCCCAACAAAAGCATTAATAAAATAATATCCATTTTCATCCTTTGTATTGTGAACGTTAATTGTAATGCGCCCAACTGATAGCTTAATCGCAATTATTATTTGAAGTATCACACTTATTAACTTATTGATCCACATTTCCTTCAATTATTCATTTTCAAATAATGCGGCGTGGACCGATAAAAAGTTTGAAAAGTGAAAATATTTAAGGATAGGAGCAGTAAAAAGTTTTTAAAAGTCTCAAATTACAATAATATAGCGTTATTTATATCATGAAATAAAATTTTCTACTCGAAACTAGGATAAATATAAAATTTCAGTTGAAATTCAATGTTTCATTACTTAAAAATTTGAAGCAGGAATTGATGATTAAAATATAAAGTTTTTGGGCTATATATAAAGCACAACAATAAATTAGAATTAATCAACAATTTTAATTCATGCTTTGTTAATTGTCCAGCAATCAAAAAGTCAAGAATACATAGTAATTCTACTTGTGGAAAATTTTTAGCGCAAAAACTGAGGGAATTTTATCGAAAAATGCAAACCATACGTAACAATGAGGAAAATCATGAGAATTACATTGAATTGAATTCCATATTCTTCTTTGGCGCATACATATATATGCTTATATAGTTTTCAAATTTATTGTTAATGGGCTCCTTGGAGAAGCTAGGAATTATCGGAGTGTTAGATAGTGCCATTTGGAGCGTAGCATCTCATCCAAAGGATAGAATTATTGCATCATGCGGAAGTAGCATAGTTGTCTGGATGGATACAAAGTTAAAAAACCACAAGTGGTACCAAGAAATAGAAATTGTAAATAAATGTTCTATGGCCGGAAATAGTTGGGTTAAAGCCTACGAATTTGGAAGTTTGGAACATAAGAGACTAATTAGAAAGATTGCTTGGTCACCATGCGGAGGCATGATCATTTCCGCGAGTTTCGATAGCTCAATTTCAGTTTGGGAATTTGTATCTAGGGATATTGGATGGGCTTGTATTTGCAAGATTCTTGGTCCTGAAAGCGAAGTAAAATGCGTTGATTGGAGTCCTTTTAATAATTTTGTGGCTGCTTGTTGTAGAGATAGAGCAATTTGGTTTTTTTCATTGGATATAGGCGAAAATAGAAAATTGGGAACACTTATAGAATATGATTGTATTGGAGTAGTAACTGCGCATACAAATGACATAAAGAAGATTAAGTGGCATCCAACTATTCCTATGGTATTGTTATCATGCTCGTATGATAATACAATAATTGCTTGGGCGCCTTCTTCTCAGTTATTAGGCCATGATGAAGTTAAAGGCTTAGAATGGGTTAAGTTATACACGCTCAATGGGCATTCTTCAACTGTTTGGGATTTTACTTATAGTCCAAATGGTGAATTTCTTTTATCTTGTTCAGATGATTCCTCGATTGTTCTGTGGAACAGTAATCAAGGGAATGAAAATAAATTTAAAAATTTGAACTCAGTAAACTTTGCACTAACTGATACTTTTAAAATGATCTTTTACAATACACCAAATACAAAGAGGCTTTCAAAATATATTCAAATTGACCAAGCAAATTCATTCATAAATAATTATGATAAAGAGTTGTATAGCTATCCTATTTATTCAATTGAGTGGTGTAATTATATTAATTGTATCATTGTTTCATCAGCAGACAAAAGCCTACATTTATTTTCCGTTACTGATTCAAAAAGATTAAAACATATTTGTGAAAGACCAAATGCTCATAACAGCGAAATAAACTCAGTTTCTTGGTTAAACGACAATAAAAGAGGAGAATTTATTTCTGCAGGAGATGATGGAGAGATTGCTTTGTGGAGGTTTGATTTTGAATAAAAAAATACTAGAATTATATCATTTAATTTTCGACTTTTTGGATATGTTTTGGGACCACGTTTTGCTACCTACTACTGTACAATTGATTGAAATTTGACACAAGACTTCCAAATCGTCTCCAACCGGAAGCGGGACTTTGCCTCCGTAGTACCAACCAACACTTCCTGTGCTAAATTGTCTCGGAGAAATAGCAAGTTTTTCGCTTGAACCATTGATACTTAGGCTTAGCGTTTGGGATTTTTCTAGAAATTCCTCAATCGACATCGAAATTTGCTTTCTCTTTGTTGCTTTTCCATTTTGTTTAGTTATTTCTGGGATGTTTATATTTAAGTCGTTATGTTCCTCATCGTTATTGGCATTGGTTTCTTCGTCTTTATAATCAACATTTGATACGTTGTTCGTAATTTGCTCGATTGGGGAATCGGTAGAATTTTTTTCTTTTATTTCTAAAATAATGGCGTCTATTAAGTCATTTATTTGGTTTTTTTTTGGCTTTAAGCTATCCAAAGGAAGCCCAAGAGCTTTTTCCAACTCTTCTCTGACTTTTTTCGGTGTAAGTGTATCCAAGTTATCATTGGTTACAATTTTATTAAGGTATGTTCTAATTACTTCAGCGCTTGTATTAACCAATTGGTTACTCTCTTCGGGATTGGTTTCCATAGAATGTTTAGTTTCTTAAATATAATAAATTAATCAAAGCGTTTCCAATTTGAAATATTAATTAATATATCAAAATTGTGGTAAAAATGAGCCATGCTTTCTAAGGCGCTATATTTATCGGCCATTAGAAATAATATTAAGAAAAAATAGGTCCAGTACAAAGAATTAATCCATATTTTTCGTTATAAGTAATTATATGTGATCTATAAAATAATTAATTTGTATAAAGTCCTTGAATATGTTGTTAGTTGATAGAATAAGTAATCTCGAGGAGAAGGTTAATGAACAAAATGAAGCAATCAAAAAAATTGCGTTATATACACTAGAGATACTCGATGAAAACGACAGACTTTGGAAACACATCATGAAAGATATTACTATGAAGCATAATAGGTCTTCTCCACAAAATATAAACGAGCATATTTTTAGATTTAGATCAAAGACCCCCCCTCCCCTAAAAGAGCCGAATCTTCCAGAGAAAGAACAATCATTTAAGGTTAGAAGAGGAACTGAAAAGTTTAATAACGATGTGTTTTTATCAATATTAACAAAGGAAATAGGTCAAAAGAAAGTTTTTCCAAAAAATGGCAAAAAATAAACTTAGTAGCAATCTGTGAGAAGCTTTAGCATTATTACCAGACATTTCTTTATTAATTACTGAAAAGCGGCCTTAAAATTAAAATAGGGTATCGTTGAAAACAAAAAAATTGATAAAAAATGGGGCAGTTAACTTTAATATGGGCGATCTGCCTATTATATTGATAAATATTACTTGAAAAAATATTACGTTCTTCGTAAGGACTTCTGATCTTTTTATGTACGTTGCGCGAATCTAAATAATTTACTTCTTTCAAAGGAGTTTTGTTCTTAATCTTATCGTGACCAGAACTTTCAAAAGATCTGCTTAAAAATGCATTGTAAGGAATTTGTACATACCCTACAATCTTTTCATAGGGCTTGTGGTACTTTATTTCTCTTATTAAATAACTGTTATCTACTGGGGTTAGCTGATTGCTAGAATAAACTTCTAAATTGTCAATATTATCGCAGCTATTCTTGATCTCTCTTGTTTTAGGATATAGACAATTAAAGAGATGACAGTTATCTAGACTAGAGCTTCTAGGACGATCTCTTGTAGAACTTCTTTTAATATGCCCCTTTAAGTAGTAAAATTCGTTTTCTGCAATCTCTAAATCTAGAGGATCATCAAGCCTCATACTAGAATTATCTTCTTCGTCAAAAATATATAGTTTATTTGATGATTTAATATTTAGTGCGTTTTTTCCTATACAGTTAGAAAGAATGTGATTTTTGTTTCCATTGTAGAACATATTAAACATATCTAGCTTATTTGCTATAAAATTGAGTGTTTCTTTTGGAAAAAATTCTTTATCATCAGATTTTGATTCATTCTCGCATATGCATGTTTGAAGTTTAAAATTGTTATTTGAGGCATTAGAATTGTTTTCTTTATCTTCCCAAAAAATTTCAAGCTCTTGATTTTCAGGTTTGATATTAGTTTTTAGTTCTGGTAGTTTTGAAGTAATATTTGTGGATGTATTATCAAACATGTTTTCTGATAAATCTTCTAGTCGTTGATGATCAAAATCTGTGTTTATAGCAGAATGATAAAAATTGGAGTTAACTACAAACTTATTACTATTTAAATTCTTAATAAAATGTGAACTCTTAACATTACTATTATTAATCAAATTAATAGGGTGATTATTAAAATCCATTTTTAAAAAGTCGATTGGAATTAATTTAAAAGCAGAATTAACTGCATTAAAATCAAAATTGCCAATTTCTTTATTTAGATCCTTTGATTTACAAGAGTTGTTTTTTATTAGGCCGTACTCAGTTTCTTTGGGCAAAATTAGTGATAAATTATCCGCAACGCTGTTATTATCCTTATTACAATACCTTTCAATGCTTTCAATTCTAATAATTGCATTTGATAATGCAGTTTCTAGTTTTTTTAGAATTTCATTTTGTCTCAAAACAATGGTTTTTAAGTCATCCATTTTGTGCGAGCTGCTTTTTTTTTGTGCAGTTTCAATGTGTAAAAAAACTCATCTAATTAATTGCAATTTTTATCAGCGCTTTATTCTAATTATTCTTCGAGTAAATGAAATTTAAATAAAAGTTAAGATAAAATTCAATATGATTAAGTGTGATTCACGGAATTTAATCCTACATTTATATATTTAAAAACCTACATTTTTGAGGACGAGTTGCCCAAATTAGTGACATGAGCAAGTGTAAATTCGTCTATTTTCTCTAAACTAATACTTGAAGTTTTACACCCAAACTTTGATTCATTAGAAACAACATCTTGACTTAGATCTTCCAATTCATTTTCATTTAATGAGAAGTCAATGTTTGGATTAGCTCTTGAATTTTCAAAGACATTTGAATATGAAATTCTGTCCTCTTGAAAACGAGAATTCAAATAATTATTTCTAATATATATATCAAATTTATAATCTTTTGTTGAAGAATCTAAGCTGTGACTATTTCCACTAAAAATACCCAAATTTTTTATAATGTTTGTTATATTAAGTGCTCTTCTTTTATTTGCATTATAGAACGAGCTACCTAATGAAAAATTGAACTTCTGTTTAATTGAGGTGATTTCATTATTTTTAACATTAAATTTTTTATAGTTATTTTCATTTGATGGAATATTTGAATTCCTTCTTTTCAGAATGATAGAGAATATCCTAAGAATAATTGGGGTAGATAAAAGCGAAATTACAGTAGTTGCTACAAGAATAAGGTAGACTTTTCTGGATATTATTCCAAGTGATATTCCCTTTGACGCTAACACAAATCCAAATTCACCTAAATTTGCTAGCATGAAGGATGTAAAAGCAGATAATTTAATCATGTGCCCAAATGCAAAGAATATTAGAAAGTTTACGAAGAATTTAATTATTGATATGAATAAACAAACATATCCAATCGTCCAATAATTGTCCCAAATGAAAGTTGCATCAATAACCAGTCCAATACTCGTAAAAAATAGCATCGAAAAAACCCATTTTAATGACTCTATAGATTGAATAAAGTCGTGTTTAAAGTTATATGTATCCTCTTCACCAAAAAGACTTGAGAGAATTACTCCTCCAACAAACGAGCCCATTTCCATAGAAAGTCCCAGATATTCAGTTAATGATGAAATACAAAGCACAATACTTACAATTCCGATCAGGATAATTTCGCGACTTTTGGTTTTCGTGAGAACAAAAAGAATGACTGGAAAAATTATTATTTTTACGATAAATGATATCAAAATAAATATCGAAAGTATTATAAAGGGTTTAATGATCTTCCATAAAAACAAACAAAAATGAGTTACAAAAACCATTAGTTGATAAACCTTTGTCTGGTTAAAAACATTTGTGAAAGAATTTGTATTTGAAGTTTTTGAAGACACACTTTCAACAGAATTAGTTTGTAAAGCTGGAATTAGTGCAAGCACAATTCCTAATAGCAAGTCTTGTAATATTAAAATTCCAATTGTAACCATACTTTCGTTTGATTCAATTTGTAGCTCGCAAATTACAACTGCAGTTGAACTCATTGATATATATGACCCTATAAAAATTCCTTCATTTATTGGGGTTCCAATCCAAATAGAATATGCACTGCATAAACAAACGAAAACTAATATTGAAGAAACTGCACAGTAAATGACCGATTTACCTATTGAAAGGACTCTCTTAAGAGAAAATTCAAGTCCTAATGTGAATAGAATCAGACACACACCAATTTGTGAAATTGATATAATTTGGATTGGCTGCGATATATAACCAAATCCAGAAGGTCCAACTACATATCCGCCAATAATGTATCCCAGTAACAGTGGCAGCCCAATAAACTTGCAAATAGTGCCGAAGATAAATGATGAGTAAAATAAAATGACAATCTCTAAGAAAAGCCCATAATCACTGTGTAACAAAGAAGCGTTAGAAGAATTACTTAATGTATATGTATTGCCTGAGTTATCAATATGCTTGTGTAAATCGTTTATATGATGGTTATGATTATTGTAGTGTGAACTCGATTTTGAGTTAAAATTTCTCAAGATGATCTCAGAAGAGACAATCTTGTTGTTATTCGTTTTTTGTTGTGAATTTTTCAATTCAATTTCATCTTCTGAAACAATCTCAGAAGGATTATCTCGTTCTTTAACTACATGAGCAACATTTCCAAAAAGAGAAGATTCCTCCTCAAAAGTAAATCTATCAGTACATATGTGATACTGAACTCCATTAAATGAGATCGAGAGAGATGCTGTTTCTGATACAGTCCATGATGGTGACTCGCAAATTATTGATTGCATTGGACTATGATTTTGAATATTGTCTAATATGGTTTTAATTTCAACTTCTGATAAATTTTTGTTTAACTGAGTAAGTAAATTATTTTCAAGAATATTTTTATTATGATTTTCATGAAGAAAATTTTTCATAGTCAAAGTATCAAATTTACTCATTGAGTAGGTTGCATCTACGATTTTAGATCTTTCTTTGCTTTGAAAGAGACACTTCAAATCATCAGATGCAAATAAACCAGTTCCAAAGATTTTTATTTCTGATCCTCCAGACATTCCTGCATGGCTAGGAGAAATTAGTGTAATCACTGGTACCTCATAAAAGCGGAATATTAATGCATTGGAACTTTGAAGCATTATATCCGGATGAGAAAATACACTAACCAGAACTGATTTACCTGATTCACCATAAGATAAACTGGATGGTGTATCAACCTCCAACAACGTGTCTGAAATTGTAGTAACTGGCACCACTTCATAAGGGCCTTCAGTTACATCAAAATGTACAAATAATTTTGGAAACAATGAAAAACCTATTCCATGTATAGATATCCTTACTATTGAGTTAATAGGCCCATTAGTGGGGTTTAAATTTGTTGCCTGAATTACAGACGATGGGCGAAGATTAGGTATTTTAGAAATAACATTTTGGTCGGTAGATCCCCCTTTTGAATGAAATTCTGAATTATAATTAATCGAGTTAGATGTTTTAATTCTATGAGATTTTGCAAACGTGAATAGAGTGAAGCAACTTATTACCAGAAGAACAATTAGTGTTGGAAAGCTAGATAAGGCTGTCTTGAAATTCATAGGAGTTAAATTTCATATTAATTATTAAAATAATAATTTTCCTATTTACATAACTTTGGCGCAAAGAGGGAAAAAACAAAAAGATGGTCGAGATAAGTGAAATATATAAACTAATTTTGGTTGCAAAATATGAAAAGCCTAGCTAACCCTTTTTTTTAATGCTTCTTTATAGATCTCAATTGTAGGTAGCTCAATTTCATCCCGTTGGTATTCGCCTTTTTCTTTCTTTTTCAAAATCATGGAAGCCCACTCCCTTTCTGCTTCTAGGCAAACGTGACGAATTGACCTTCCAGATAACTTTTTTGACATTTTCGCAAGCACCATTCGTTCTTCAAATGTTAAATGTTTTGCATACTGTTTGAAAATCAGTTCCCTTTCATTTTCATTCGGTAGATTAAATAGTACAGTTGTATCAACTCTATTTAGAAACGCTTCATCAATATCTCTTCTACGATTTGTTGCGCAAATCAAGAGAGTCTTTGAATTTAATGTATCAAAACCATCCAACTTTCTCAATAACACAGAGAGTATTTTTTTTGAACCTTCATGCATACTAAACGTTTTATCTCTTGAAGATGCCAAAGTGTCAATTTCATCAATAAATATTATACACCCTTCATTAAATTTTTTTGCAATATCGAAGATCTGAGCTAGCTTGGTTTCACTTTCCCCATACCATTTTGAGACAATATTTTCGAGCGAAACATATATTAGAGGCACTTGAATTGAATTACCAATTATTTTAGCAGAAGTTGTCTTACCAGTTCCTGGCGGACCTTCAAATAAGATTAATTTAGGCCTGTTGTTTGAATTACTTTGCGCCCTTGTTCCATTAACAATCTTATCAAGAACATCTGGATATTTGAAACTTAATAGTATGTGTTCCTCGATTTGGCGTTTAACATCTTGATATCCTCCCAAAGAGTCCCATAAATTTCTATGTGAATCGCAATTATCTCGATTTAAAAACACTTGCACACCCAAATTTTCCAATAAAGGTATGACACTATCATCGTGATAAATATTTGAGCTGCTATCTGTATTTAAAAAATCTGATTCCCTAGAATGTTGATCAAATTTTTTTGCTTTATTTTCCGCAGAACTCAAAACAGTATTTAAATCAATTAAAGTATCGGTAAAAAGGTCCTTGCTGAAACTGTCAAATAATCGGTCTAAGTTATCGATTATTTCTTTTTCTGTCTGTTTATTACCAAATGATTTGATTTTATCCAAAAATAAACGTTTATTTAATAAATTCTTTTCTAAATTTGTTTCTTCTAAATGACCATTGCCGATTACAGGTTTCATAAGGAAGTGGATAGCTTCCAAATCATTCTTGGATAAGGAATTTTTTGATTTAACATATTCTAAATTTGCAGGCGAGCTTTTATCTGCAGGAATTTGAATATAAATTGTTCCTCTATTGTCTAAGGAGTTTATTTCAATAGTAATTTTTTTCCCATTATTGCCATCATAAATCTCCCAATTGTTAATAATCGTTGAACTCTGAAGATTAGAATAGCTTTGATTAATGATATCTAAGAAATGACCGATTTTTTTTGCAAGATTATGGCTTTGAAGTTTGATATTAACCCTTACATAATCATCTGTTTCGTTGATAACTGGGTAGTACTGAACACTATCTTTTGAAATCGTTAAAAAACGCTCAATTGATTCCTTAAAGTCTTTGACAGGTATGGCTGAAGCTTTGCAGCTGGCCAATAAAATATATGGAAGTTGTTTCTCTATATAGATTAGTTTGTTAATTATGCCTTTATTATTGCTCTCATTTTCAAATGGTTTATTGTAATGGCTGGCATTGAACTGTTTTTTATTAAAGGGAGAGACTTTATTAAACTTATATATAGCATCAATCTTAGGCAAAATGATGGGGATTATTGGAAAATTCTGTAAACTCATTATTTCTGTGATTGTATTTTTAATATTTGTAGAAACCGCCAATTATTCGTCAACAGTAACATCCTAAAAAAAATTGATAACTAGTCCATTATATCAAAATTATATTTCAGTATAATGGATAGCTGTATTGAGGGAAAGTGCGAAATCGAAAATAATTACCACATTTTATTGGATGAAATAAATTCCTTGACAGGGAATGAGAATTATTTTGATATTTTCTATTCAGAAAATAAAGGAAAACATATTCACTCTAGCAAGGAGATTCCAGATGGTACAAATTTTTTCCAAGAAGTACCCTACATTTCATGGCCAATTAAAACTTCATTTGCTAAACTAGAAAATCTGATTTTTTGCGAAAATTGCCTAAAGATTAATTACCCTGAAAATAGTGGTTTTTTATCGTTAAGTACGCTCGGATTAGAAAAAAAGATCTGCAGTAGATCTTGTTTTAAAAAAATATCAGGAGTTAACTTTGAAGATTATGATCCAAATTCCTCTTCATTAAGGAGTGGATGGGGCTATTATATCAATGGTACAAAGGGTATTTTGAATTTAAGAAATTACCAAAGATCCGTAGATAAATTAGGGGATATTCCAATAACAGCTGAAGCAGTATCCCGTTGCATTGCCCAAATGGCTGCAGATATTTATTTTTATTGGCAAGAACTGGGTATGAAAGACGAAAATTTGTATCATGCATATAAATTAGGAACTAAATCAATGGAAAACTTTGTAGCCCCAACTACAGCATTGTTCCCTGAAATTAACTTCAATTCTCTTATAAATTGCATTCATAGCGTACTTTCCGATCAAATAAATGATTCTTTCTCTGATAGTTTTATCATTGATTCACTACTTAGTAGGGAGACAATTGAACAAATAGTTGGTCAATTAACCCTTAATTCACAAGGATTAAATATTTGGGGTCTTCATCTTTCAGGTAAGTTAGATAATAGAAACATATCTGATAATGAACCTACAATTGGAATTATTAAAGGTGCGTGTATATGCGTAATACAATCATGTTTCAACCATAGTTGTGACCCGAATTGCCATGTATATACTATAGATGACAGCACAATATATGTTACAACAAATAGAGATATTATGAAGGGGGAGGAACTAACTATTTCATATGTTGATAACACTCTTCCATTGGCTGAACGAACAAGCCTTATCCAGAATTATCATTTTACATGCACTTGCAGACTATGCAAAAAAGAGGAAAGGTCAAATCATACTGATTCTAGAAAAAAGAAAAGGTTTGAGTGATATAAATATTATTTATTAAATCTGATCCTTTATTTACTTTTTGTTTTTTTTTTCCTCATGATTATCTTAATATATTGGCATGCGCATGCACGAATATTTGCATGAAATATTAAATCTCATTAAACCCTTTTATGAAGACTTCTTAATGACATTATTTAATAAAAGCAGAAATAAAAAGGAAATAGGGCATATAGCTAATAACAGTCAATATTGTTTTGTTGATGAAATGGGTGTCGAACAAGGCCCATTTGGTTCGAACGAAATATTGACTTGGATTAGGAATGGATTTTTTGATGGTAAAGGTGACCTATTGTTTCGAAATTTGACAAGTAGCCCTGCAGAAAGAGTTTCCCTTGAACAAATACTTCCAGAACTACTAAATGAGGCTGAAATGAACTTTTCAAGGAAAATATGCCCAAATAAAACATCAAGTATTAAAAAAAAACAAGCGGAGCCTATTGAAGTTAAAGAAATAACGTTAATTGATGACCAAATTAAATTATTAGAGGAGAATGATGACCAACATAAGGATTTAATATTAATAGTTAAACCATCATTAAAAGCTACGGATATTCAAGCGCAAATGCATACAACAAGGTCAAATATTACAGCGATTTTCGTAGATCAAGTCAATGCAATTAATACAAAAATTATGGGGAATCCATTGGAATTTAAAGATGAAAAATATAACCTTTCAGCTCCATATTTTGAAAATTATGCCGAACAATTCTTTGGAAATGAAGAATTTAAAAATAATGATTCATTTGCTTTTGCACCCATATTAAAAATTAATGTGCATAGCAGTGTATTGGCAACCTCGTCACCTTTACTTAAAAATAGTATGAAAACACTATTCGAAGAACATTTCAGACTTAGAGAAAGGGTTGCAGCAGGTCAATGCACAATTGAAGAAAGAGAGCAAAGCTTGATTAATCCAGTTCTTACAATTGAATCTGACTGTCCAATTGCCTTTCAAGCAATAATACGTTATATGTATGGCCATACATCCGAAGTTCTATCAATGAATAAATTGTTGTTAGTATCTATGTGGAAAGAGTCTAGGCGTTTTATGTTCAAGAAACTAGAAGATGAGTTATTAATACATTTATTTTCTACTAAGCTAGATATTGTTGACTTGATTGAAATCGCAGCGGCAGCAGCAATTTTAAAATTCCCAAAATTGGTAGATGAAATTATAACAATGATTGCAAGTTGTGCAAGTTATATACTTCAAGGACCATATTTAGCACTAAGTGTTGATGCTTATGTAAAATTAATTAAAAATAACTATGTGATGATGGACGAAATACAAGTGTTTTATGCAACACAGCATTTTATACAACAAAAAGAAATTGAAGTCGGAGTATGGACAGAATCTTTTGAACAAAGTGATTATAAAAAAGAGATTGCAATATATAAATTTGTCAGATATGATCAAATGTCAGCAGAAGAATTAAAGTCAATACGCGTAAAAAAACTTGATAGTTTAATTTTGGATGCAGCATTAAAGAAGTTGACGAATTGTGAAGAAGAAGGCAGACTTAAACCATGGCTACCAAATTCAGAGTATAATGTAATTTATAGAGACGGTGAGTATCCTGTGGGGCTGGTTAGATCTGGAAAGCTAAATCTAAATAGCAATGGATTATTCCAATCAAGATGGGCATGGACGACAGGAGACTCGAGATTGATTAGCGAAATGACATTTGCATTTAAGGTATTAAAGTCTTTCAGAGGAAAACTTAGACTTGGGGTTTGTTGTACAGGTAAACCTGTGATAACAGAAACTCAAAATATTCGAATGTCGAAGGTTTTTTATTATGATTTTTCGGAAAAAGAGTTTGTTTCCGCATTTTTGGGTAGTAATATTTTTCAATGTACTTCAAGGATTAGATCATCAGTTATTAAAAGAGAGAATATTAAAGTTAACAACTTCAGGTTTGGTAACTCGATATGGAAAACTAATAAAGATTCCAAAATTAATGAGATGCCGGGCACAAAGCTTCGAAGTTCTACTAGTGAAGATAATGTTCAAGATTTATATAAACAAACTATGGCATTTGAAAGCCGCATAGAAAAAGGTCAAATGTACCATTTAGTAGTTTCAATTCATGATTATTCCGTTTTATTAAGGATCGAAAGTATTGATTGCGGAACTTACATCGAAAATTATTATGATCACGGGTTTCTTGTGGAAAGACTTGAAGTTAGTAAAAAACCTTATATAGAAACGAAAATATTTATTGAGATGCTGGATCCAGGAGATTCGCTTGGTATACCATCGTTTTTAACTATAACAAGGCAGCAAAAAACCAATAGATCTAAATAAATTGTCAAAACAGAATAGGCGGCATGTGTGGTTATCTTTTTATATTAAGGGTTTGTTAAAATTTAAATATTGATAATGGTTGGCAAACTTGAGGGATTTAAAAGAGTGGAGAACTCAAATATGAAACCTTCTCAGAAAAGGTTAGAGAGAAAGGATGGGGGTAGGACAAAGAAACTGGCCAATGAATCGGGTTATTATTTCCGTGATGATAAAGATCAATTAATTGGACCATTTTCGGCTTCCACAATGATAAAATGGATTAATGAAGGATATTTCGATAATAAGGGAAGTATTTTAGTTAGAGAAGTGGATGATTTAGATTATGTAACTCTTGAAAGTATCATTCCAAAACTTATTTCAATTGAAAAAGAGGTTATTTTGAATAGACTATATAATACAGTTGGAGAAAAGAATATGAATGACAGTGATGATTCAGTACAGATCAAATCTTTAGCTATTGACCCTATTGGAAGGATTCCGGCGAAAGACATTTATCTTCAGGAGCCTACTTGCGATCTTGATATTGTACTTATACCTAATGATAAGGCAACCGAGTTATTTGAAAAGAACATGAAGAAGATGGAGGAAATTAAAAAAATAAAGGCTATTCAATTTTCGTCTTCGCTTGTAGACAGTGAGTACACGAAATCGAAAAATAAAGGTAATGATAATTTAATTTCACTACCGAGTTTAAATACTAGAGATTTAGTTAAGAGGGCTCAAAATGAATTTATTAATAACGGGTCAAAATTAGTATCTTTAGATGAATTGGATTCGAGAATATTGCCACCAGTATCCTCTTTAAGAATACCAGTGCATAGTAATTTATTAAGTTTGGCATCGCCGATAATGCGCGATGAGATTAATCAAATAATGGAATCCAGACAGGAAATTAATGAGCAATTTAATTTAAATTACGATGATCAAAATTTGCAGAATAAATTAGATAAAATTAAGGCCAGCTTACTTAGACCGGAATATAAAATAAAGGCGATTTACCCTGAAGCAGTCAGAATGTTATTATTATTTATTTATGGCCATACTACTTCTTTGCGAGGAGCAAATCCATATTTAATTCTAACAGTATTACATGAAGCAAGAAGGTTTAAAGTGCAATTGCTAGAGGAAGAATTGTTTCAAATGTTAAATTCTCCATTGAATATTGATATAATCGTTCAGATGTCTTCAGTTGCAGAATCATTGGAAATGGAGGGATTGATAGAGCTAACAGTTTATCTGTTAGCAGATTGCGCACAAGCTCTTTTTAAAGGACCTCATTTAGCACTTGGCCCTGACGTATTGTTGAAAGTGTTGAAGAGTGAAAGGATCATTATGGGAGAGATTGATATATTCTTGGCATTAAAGTTATACTTAGTCCAGAGAGAAAGCAGCATGGGCTTACTTTCAAATAAAAGAAAAAACTCTCTAGAATTTTTAAAAAACATTAGATTTGAACAAATGGCACCTCATGATTTGCTTAAAATCCGAACAAAAGAGCTAGATTCACTATTATTAGACGCAGCACTTAATAAGTTGTTGGGAAATGAGGGTAGTGGGCGTTTGGTGCCTTGGAAGGAAAATAACGAGTTTACAACAAATACACATTTAGGTCTTTATCCTATCTCACTCGCAAGAAGGACATCAGTATCGGGTAAATACAAGTGGGCATGGACGATTGGCGATTACAGACTTGTATCAGACATGATTTGGCAGGTGCAGGTATGCAAGACATACATGGGTAGAATAAGGATAGGAGTATGCTGTAGGGGGTCATCTGAAGCGAAAAATACATCACAAGTACCAAAAATTTTTTACTATGATTTTATGGAAAGATGTTTTGGTAGTGCTTTTCAGACTAATGACGTGTATAATCTAAGATCTAGAATAAACTATGAAAATGGGAAAAAAGACCAAATAATTCTTAAAACTAATATGGTATTGCAAGTTAGACTAAATATTAGTCGATACAACTTGATATTGACAATTAGCGATATTACGAATCCATCAAAGATAGAGTTCGAGACAAGCCACACATTCGCTCATGGATGTTCTGTAACCAACGTAGGGATTACAAAAAGGCCTTTCATTGAAACCGCAAATTTTGTGGAAATGCTCGACGATGGGGATAAACTAAAATTAAAATAAGATATTTTTTTTTTTTTCAATTTATATTGCGCAAAGATGTGGGCAGTGGAAATAGAAAAATAACACTATAAGAATAATAAAGAAAATATAAACTAAATGGATAGATCATTTTGGATACATATTTTATTTAAGCACGCAAATCCAGAAGATTTATATGAGAATGTTTTAGTAATAACTCATTCAATATTATTAGACCTTGGATTCATTCCAGTTAAATCCATTAAAGGTGAAGATGACGAAATAGATAACACCCTAGATCACACATGCATTAGCGAAGAGTTTGGAGTTCCCATAAATTCACGGGATGATAGTATTTCAATGGAGTTATTGCCTTCAAACTGGAGGTCAAAAAGCAAAAAAAATAGACTATTTTATATAAGCAAAATTTGCTCTAAAAAGATCGAAAAAGTAATACCAGAATTAATCTTTGACTTAAACTCTTCTGAAACATCGGTTCAATTATCAGTGAAGAGCAATCTAATAGGAGAAGCCATGAAATTGGAATTTCCCTTTAAAATATCAGAAAACTACAGTAGTAATGAATCTTTGATGTTTGAATTATCAGGTTTGATTAGAAATGAAATTGATGGATTCTTTAATAGAAATAAAATTTATAATAACAATTCAAAAATTAATATAGAAGAAGGGCATAAAATTCCTATAATAAAATGTGAGCCTTTATTAGAAACTGAGAGGAGTTTTGAAGAATATATTGGAAACAATTTTCGCAAGAGCGTTGACCCTTTAATTGATAGTAATGGTGTTAGAGGAAGCTTAGTAGGGCCAGAAAGTATTATTTTCAAAAACCAACCAAAAATATTCGGTAAACCAAAAAATATTCCCATTTCTTCCATTCCAGGCGGGACTACTATCCCTGATAATGATATGTTTTTCCCCCCAGGAAATAATAATAGCAACTATATGTTTAATTTTCGTGAATAATAAATTTATTTATCCTATAGAGTAATGTTTAAGTGAATAAAATATATTTTTTTTCACCTTGTCATGATTGCCCCGCAAAAACATCTGTAGTCAGTTTTTAGAATTTTACAGCAAGTATACAATTTATACAAATGGCTTCTTTAGGATTGAAAATTGAAAATGAACATATTAATGTTGTATCAAATACAACAAATTTTATTAAACAGATAGTAGAAGATGATCTAAAGAATGGTAAACATAACAAAATTGTCACAAGGTTTCCTCCCGAACCAAATGGATTTCTTCATTTAGGACATGCAAAATCAATCTGTTTAAACTACGGGATAGCAAAGATTTATGATGGCAGATTCCACCTACGCTATGATGACACAAACCCATATTCTGAAGAGCAGCAGTATATAGACGCAATAGAAGAAGATGTTAGATGGCTGGGTGTTGACTGGGGCGAACATAAATACTACGCATCCGATTACTTTGACCAACTGTATGAGTGGGCAAAAAAGTTAATTCTTGCTGGGAAGGCATATGTTGATCATCAGACAGTAGAAGAAATTAGGAAAAACAGGGGAGATTCAAATACTCCTGCAGTAGAATCTATATATAGAAATCGTTCAATTAACGAAAATATGGAACTCTTTGAGAGAATGAAAGATGGAAAATGTGATGAAGGCGAATGCGTTTTAAGGGCAAAGATAGATATGAAACATGGAAATCCAAATTTACGTGACCCGATTTTATATAGGATTCTCAAACAGTCCCATCCCCATACTGGCGACAAATGGGTTATTTATCCAATGTATGACTTTGCTCACGGCCAAAGTGATTCAATAGAGGGAATAACTCATAGTATTTGTACATTGGAGTTTGAGCTTCATCGACCGTTGTATGATTGGCTACAATCTGAGCTAGAAATTACCAAAACAAGACAGATTGAATTTGCACGATTAAATATGACATATTTGGTACTAAGTAAAAGGAAACTTCTTTTACTAGTTAATGAAAAACATGTAGCTGGCTGGGACGACCCTAGAATGCCTACCCTCTCTGCTGTAAGGAGAAAGGGGTACCCTCCACAGTCTCTGTGGGACTTTTGCGATAAGATAGGCGCTTCAAAAAGAGATCAAATGATACATATTCAACTATTAGAGGATTGTGTGAAAGAAAATTTGCATAGCATATGCCAAAGAAGATTTGCCTGCATTCAACCACTAAAAGTAGTCATTATTAATTGGGATGAGTGTTTCCAAAAAGAAGCAGTTGAAATAACTGTAAAAAACCATCCTGATGATAATATTGACATGGGCGAAAGAGTCCTGTACTTGACGAGAAATTTGTGGATTGAAAAAAGTGATTTTTGGTTCGATGAAAATCAAGAAATTGATTCTCAGCAGCCACCTGGTGATTTTAAAAGGCTATTTATTGGCGGTTCAGTTAGACTAAAGTATTCATATGCAATCACATGTAAAAATGCTATAATTGATACAGATACTAAGGAAGTAAAAGAAGTACATTGCATTATTCATTCCTCTGATAATGAAAATGATTCAAATGTTAACAAGAAAAAATTGGCTGCGATACATTGGTTGTCTACAAGCAATGTTACTAATGTTGAGTTCAGGCTTTATGGCCGTCTTTTTACGCTTCCTGAGCCTGAAAATCAGGATAAAGATTGGAGGCAATTCATTAATAACAAGAGTCTTGTAGTAATACATGGCTTTTCAGAAAAGAACTTATTGAATGATGAATTTTTTAATAGTAAAGGAGAAATAAAGATGAATAGATATCAATTCGAAAGAATAGGCTACTTCACAAGAGATATTGTTGATTCTAAACGAGAGAATGACAAGATTAATCTTGTATACAATCTAACCGTACAGCTCGGAGAATCTCCAGACCTATTAATCAAAATGCTTACTGAATCGGGAGCTAGGGAAAACACTAAAGACATTGAAAGGAGGAATGCCTATCACACTAACAGGGAAAAAATTGCAGCTGAGAGAGCAGCAAGAAAGTTAGCCAAAGAAGCCAAAAAAGTGCAGAAAAATAATTTATGAATGCAGATAAATAGGAATTAGGATCAAACACGTGATTAGTTATAATCTTCATTTATTTCGTCCTCCATGGTTTTTTTCAAAATATATCGACAATAAGTCCTGACGTCAGAATCTGGATCGTTTTCATATGAATATTTTACCTGGTCGACGACTGATTTCTGGAAGTTTCCTAATCCATTTCGATCAATGATCGAGTTAATCGTTTGAAACGCTTTTGCCCGAACGTTTGGAACTATGTCATTTACAGAGTATTGTAGGACCACTGAAATAATCTCTAATTGGAACTCACTGAAGTCGAATGGGATACTTTCAGATTTTTTTCTAGTATTATGGTTTTTGTCTGATGGATTAAGAGACAAAGTTAGATTTGAAGCATTAATCAAAGGAAGGTATTCATTTAGATGATTGCTTTGTGAGCTCAAGCTAGATATATTCTTTTGCGCTAAACCACTATTTAAGAATTCGGTATTTTTTATAAGTTCATTTCGACCACTTTGATTCGCGGTCAATTGGCTATTAATGACTTCTAAATGTTCTTGATAAGGCCGATAATCTTCGTTTCCTGGATCTAGTGTAGGGGCTACAATTAAAATAAGCTGTATTACGTGCTTAATAACATCTAGCAGCTCCTTGAATGAACGAATGCATACTCCCGATATTATTGAATTAGCTGAAAGTAACCCAGTTATCCGCATTATATATGATTTTTCGTTTGTTATCATTGGTAATATATCCTTACTCCAAAGTTGGTTTTTTGTCCATTGAAGTCCGAACCAAGAAGATAATAATGGCAATGAGAAAATGGAAGTAAGCTGCCTAATGATGCTCGTCTTGTCTGTAATATTCATAATTATGAGCTCTATCAAAACATCTATAGTTCCTTCATAATAATTCAAAAAATCTTTAGTGTTTTCATCATTGTTAAAATTAATCTTGCAATTCCAAATTTCGTCCTCCTCATAGTACGATGATAGCAATTTATAAAGCGATAAAATGAGAAGAATAATGGAACAATACCTAACTCGCCAAAAGTTATCCTGAATCATTGAGCTTGAGTGGGGTAAGACTATCTTTTTTATCAAAAAGTTAATGTCAGTTGATTCGGAGACTCCCGAGCAGAGAGCTAATACAACGCTTTGTCGCACCTGGTCGTCCTCATCATGAGTCAATTTTGTAACTAAATGATCGAAGGCATTTTCGAGTTCAATATTCATAAATTCGTCAATTTCAAAGTTTGTCTTAACTAGCATTATAATTTTTGTTATTCTTGATAGATTAATTCTTACTGCAGCATTTTGATCTGTTAGGAGAGTATTTGAATTATTTATTTGTTGAATAATTACATCATAAAACAAAATTTTTGAAATATATGGGATTGGTGATTTATCATCTGTGATAGTGGGCCTGGACTCAATTGTTTGTTCTTCAATTGTTTTTAGTACGTTTGAAAGGGTGCTAATTCTTGTTTCAGACTCTAGATCCATCAATAATTGAGTTAGAATCAATGCTAGCTTATTTAAATAGTCTATATCGTTCACGCTTGAATTATCTTTTGAGCAAGGATGCGAACACAAGTTATCCCCATCGATTGAAATATCTAAATTTTGTGATTCGTTCTCATTGCCCACAATTTTTAGATTTTCATTTTTTACTTGATTGGATTTAATTATTGATTGCTCTCTAATACGATGAATATCAATATTTTCTGCTTCACTGGAAGTAACCAAGCGAGACAATTTTGAGTAAATATTAATTATCGGCCTTGATACATTAGATCTAATCCTCCAGCTTACATCATTATAAAGAATAAATATAAAAGGTTGTAGCTTTTCAAAAAAAATAATTACTTTTTTAATATATTCTTTATTAGAGTTGGCCAATTCGAAAACTTGTAAGAAAAATGCCTCTATATTTTCTATTGCAATTAGCCTCACACATTCTTGCTCATCGCAACAGAAATTCCTAATGATTGGAAATAAGAGAATTTCGATAATACCTTCTTCAAATTCAATTTGTTCCAAAATAGCATTGAACACTTTAGATGCATGTTTTCTTAAAATAGGTGCAGGATGGACACAAAAATCTGAATATTTAGCAAGTAAAATATTTTTTTCATCAACAAAAATTTCAGAAAGTCTTTTCTGCTCCAGTATTAAAGGAATAATATGGCATGATAGAATTTTGTGGCTAAGAATATCAGAGTTTGCCAACTTCTGAAAAATTTCAAGAGAATGATTGAATATTAATTCCAATTCGTTATATTCAGTACTTTTGTGTATGTTATTTAAGTTTTCTTCAATAAGAAATGTAATAATATTAATGAGTGATTTGAGAGATTTCATTGTTTCTAGCCTTACATATACGTCATCAAGTTCAGCAATGTCTTGTAAGATTGGTACTAAAGTTATTATTTTTTCTATGGTAAATAATGAATTTTTATTTGATTTTCTTTTATGTGTATGAAATCTAGTCGAAAGATCATCGTAGGCATTGTATATGATTTGTTTTGCAGCGTTAAAAATACAACCCTTACTAAAGAAATCAAACTCATTAATATTTAACCCACAAATTTGCTCCTCGAAAAGTGAAATCAAACCCAAATTTGTACACGATTTAGAAAGTTGCAATAGCACTTCTATATTGTGCTCACATTCAAAAACAATTTGAAGCTTTTTAATGTATTCAATTGATAAGAGACTGCAATCTGTTTTTATTACGTCAGCAAATAGCTGAATTCCTTGTATTCTTTTATTTGAATCATGGCTCTTCATATTTTTCATAGCAGCTTCAAGTTCGTCATTAGAATTGATATTTCCAACAGCCATTGTTTCATTTCTTAATCATAAGTAATACATTTAAAATTGCGGAAAAATTATTGTATTGTTATTTTAGTAAAGTTCAAATTCAATTTTAGAAATTGTTATGCTTTTAGATCTTAGAAAAGTACTTCAAATATTGATCAAGCTGTTTTTCACACCCCTCTTAATATAACTCATCATAATTTATCTAGACAGCTAAGAAGTGGCGCGAATAAATGTTGACGATCAATTCCAGTAAGAAATAATACCATCTCTTGAAGATGTAAGTAATCCGATTTCATCATTACTAAATGAGTATATGCTGATTGATGTGATTAAGTCTTTATGCCCTTTGTTTTCGTTGTTTACACCAATTAAACTTGTCTGCGCTGAGTATTTACTAATTATACAATCAAATGAATCTGTATAACATAAATTAGAGTCGAGGAAGCTTTGTTGATAAACGTTACCAATTTCATCATTAAAAATGTAATATTTATTTGCACATTGTCCTTTGCCTATGAAGTTGTTATGAGTGGTACTAAACGGCCCAATAATGTTTCTATTAACTAGACGCTCCTTTTTAACCGTAGTATTATGGTATTGATTCATTATTTGATATTGATTCAAATAATTTCCAAAAATTCTAACTCTTTGAGTTTGACAATATAGACAATTACACTTTTGTATGCTTTTAAAGTCTGTGTGAACCATTTTTGATGAAAACAAAAATGGTCTGTGAATATGAATGAACTTTTCTTTTATTTCGGTTATCCGGAATTTAAAATCTACATTAGAATCAATTTCACCACTAATTGGATCAAAAAGTGCAAAAGCACCATTTCTATTAAAGTTAAGCAATATTTTTGAAGATTGATCATTAATATTTGAACTACCAATATTTGTAATTCTTAATTCATGATCAATTTTCCAAATTTTCATACTCTTCAAATAAAATAAATCAATAATAATAACTATATTTTCATCAGTGGCGAATGAAATTAAATGATCATTAGAATTATTGTCAACTGAATAGTCAATTACACTCCCCAAAGATAGGGGAATTGAGAAACTGATTTCTGTTTGCAACCTCTCTGATTCAATAAAATATATATCCCCGTTACTATATGCAGAAATAATCAATTCTTTAGAATAAATTTTTATCTTTCCAACAAATATTATAATTGGGGATTTTGAATTTAAGAAGCTGCATTGTTTAAATAACAAATTTTCATTTTTATATGAATGCTCGTTAACCGTTATTATACTTGTATCAATATTAATTTTGGATAAGATTCCAATGTTATTCCCTGTAATAATGCTAAATTCATTTGATAATGTCATCATACTAGTCACAAAACTATTATTATTGAATTTAAAAATATAATTATTAAGTTGATCAGTAATTAAATTCCAATAATGAAGCTTATCATGAACATTTAACTTATGCAAGTATATTCCAGCATTAATTGAATTATTTGTAGAACAAGAGTAAATTTCTTCATTGATATATAGAAGTTTCTGATAAATATTAAATCCATTACCTATGTTTGTATTGTTATCATATTTAGAAATGAGTTTGCTATGATTATAAATTGACCCTAAATATTCTCCTTTAATAATAGGTAGTGGCTTTTTAAAATCTGGCTCGCACAATTGATTATAAATTTTTTTTCTTGTTAAAAGTTTTAATGCATCATGAATAAATTGTTTTCGAATATTATATTTCGCTTCTTTTTGAATCAAAGATAAAATAAAAACAATCTGCTCAAATTTATCATTTAAACTCAATTGATTTATAAGACATGGCAAGGTATACAATATTAATTCTGTGTAAGTAGGTGGATAAATCTGATTATTTTCTTGTTTAACTGTAGATGCCATTTTGTAATTTTCACTTGCAGATTTATCTTCGTCCTTAAACATGTCTTTGAAATAATAGATCAAAAACTCATTTCTAGAAAATTTACTTAGTTTAAATATATTTATTAAACATTTTGTGTTCTTTTCTTTTATTCTAAAGAATTTATTCAAAAATAAAAAAAAGACTAACCAATCATTGTATTTTCTTGAATAGTTGTATATGTATTTTAATGTAATTCCAATTTCTTTAATAAGTGGATAATACTTAATAAATAGTATACTTTCGAGGTTAGTAATAATAGATTCAATTAATTCATGAATAATAATCTCAGATTCATTAATGCCTAATTTGTTTTCAACAAAAATTATTCTGTTAAATATTTTATTTGCTGACCTTAAACCAATTAATTTTATAATGAATTCTTTATCGCCTAAACATTTTTCAATACAAAATTTACCGTAGGGAAGTATAAATATCATTTCCATTTTTTCCATAATATGTATAATCAATTTACAGAATTCATATTTGACATTGATATCTTTATCGTTTAATTGATCTATTAAGTAAGGAAAAATTTCAGATATAAAAACCTCAGTTTTATTCGTTAATAAAAAGTAATCTAAAATTTTGAATAATATTGACATATTATCCACGCTCCTTTTTACAATCAGTTTTTTTAGTGCAGAATTCTTTGATGTTAAGATTTCAGTAACCCATATGTTTAATTTATTTTTCTTATTCTTCATGATAAGTATTAATATCTGATCAGCAATTTCAAGAAGTTTGCTAACTACTAAACTGTCATTTAATGCCACATAATGATAAATCCATTTTTCAATATTCATAATTAATAAGTCATTTATTATTTTATTAATTTCATCAAGAACTAGTTCTTCATTTTGAATTTTTACATATTTCATGATATTAGAATTAATAAAATTAAATATTTCAAAAATAACTATGGGCTCTTTGTAATTGTACTTTACAGACAAATCGTTTGAATGATTTGCTGAATTAACTCTATCAAGGCGTAATTGATATTGGGTAAAGCAGGAGTCTTTGTTAAAATGCTTGCTATTTGATAAAAATTGTATCAAGGTTGGTAGTATTTCTTTTACAGCAATTTCCTGTTTATGTTCTTCAGATAAAATTTCCAATAATATATTTAGTGTATTAATCGATAATAAATAAATACTATTATATATTTCAAACATATTAAGATTATTTGAATCATAATTGCATGCGTGAAGGTGAGTTAAGCGACGCAAACTAATATTTATGAAATGAAGATACAAGGCGGACGCACTATTATAATCTTCAATATATAAATTATTTTTTTTAATTAGTGCAAAAAAAGATTTTCTATTTTTTTGAATAATTGAATAATTATCATTTAATTGAAAATTATCATCCAATATAATATAATTTATATAGTGAGTTAAGTTAAAATCCTCACTAAATTCTGCCTTTTTATTGTCCCAGAAATTAAGTAAAAGTTGGAAAATTGAAAAAAAGCCTTTAATATTCGAGTAGTTGTTTGAATTAATATTTTCTAGTTTTGTCTTTTCATCAAATATTTGGTGATTAAGATCTGATATCAAAATACTTAAAATCAGGTCTTTCATTAATTCATTATCAAACTTGTTTTGAAAAGTGCTTTTCAGTTTATTTAAATCCCAACCATGAGTATATTCGATTTTAAGATTTGAAAATATTTCTTCAAAGCAAATATTTTTTTGATTTGGTTCTATGTTATTTGCATAAATATTTTTAATAATAAATAACTCCAAAAAAATTGGCAAGATTATGTTCAAAATTATTACTTGAATCCTTAAATCACTAAACATTTTATTCTGCATAATTATTGAGAGTGGATAAAAGAATAATGGAAATGACCTGCAAAAATTAAAATTCTTTTTTTCTAAGTGACTGAATAGGTACGCGTTTAAGGAGTTTATTTGTATTATTTTATTCATGTTTAATAATTTTAATAAAGTTCCAAATGCATCTGGTCTTTTTTCCCAGTTATAATTTAGAAATATTTCTCTAATCCAATCATTATTAATTTTACTTATATTAGAGCAATATTTTTCAAATTTCGACATTTGTAATATTTCATTGATCGTAAATGTTGATTCTTCATTTTCTATCTCATTCAATACACAACCTAGGGAAAAAATATCCATACTAAATAATTTATTCTTAATTTCACATTTAAGCTCAGTCTCGATATTCTTAGTATCAATTTCTAATAAAAATCTTTCTGGAGACAAATTGCAACTCAAAACATTACTTCTAGCATTACAATTTTGGTCCTCAAAAAAAATGGTCCAAAATCTTAGGTCTGAGCTATCAATGAAAACTGGCTTCCAAGGCGAAATATCTGTTATTTTTACGGTATATAAGTGATTAACTAGCATATTTTCTGTTTTTATATTGCCATGAAATATTTCTAAAGAATGTAATTGAACAATGGACATTAAAGATTGAAATTCAAGCCAATTCTTAAGTACATTATTCAATAAATTAATTTTAGGTAGCTCATCCAATTTATCTTTAATGGTTGATTCCCACATAACTCTTTTAAAATATATATAATTTTTAGATTTATTAGCTTGTTCATAAAAAATTATATTTGGGTAGAAAATGCTATTCTTGGTATTTTTTTGTATTTCAATTACTGATAATATTTTATTCATAATATTGTCTTCATTTTTTTCGAAAAACATGCCATTTAAACTGGGAAAGTATTTCAAGCTATTTTGCGATAGAGTTTCATTAAAAAAGATATTGTGCTCAAAATTCAAGGCAGGGGAGTCTAATTTTTCTATTGCGTTATCCAGTTCTTTACCATTGTCAATTTTTAAAAATTTATCTAATCCTCCAAAAAATTTATAAATCTCATAGCATTTACGTTCTTGATCAAATACTTTAAAATCGAATGAAATCCTGCTTTCTTTTATTAGTTCTCCCTTTTCCTCAAGCCAGCTAAATTCTAAAAATAAATTGCTTAAATCTTCCTCATTGTCCAAAGAAAGTAATTGAAGATTTCCCATATAAAGAAATAGTTATTTAATGAATTAATTTAATTTATAAAATAAAAATTGAAAATTCTTAGTTTCCCTCACGCATAATTGCCCCTTTTTTTAAAAAAAATGTTTGTTTAAACCATGTTATTTTTTTTTCTGATTATTAATCTCATTGTATAGAATGAAGCTATATTTTTAATTTTATCAATTTTTTTTGAACTTAATATAATAATTTGAATTATATTTATTCAGTTCTAACTTTACAAATATTTCCAGTTTGATTTAGCGTAAAACAATACTAATTTGGCAATCAATTAATTAATACAATAAGCAAATCTATATATGAAATAGTTATAATGATGTTGAAGCGAATATTGTTGATATTAATTATCTCAATTCTGTTTAAGCTTATGTTGATCCCTCTTTAGTAAGTTGATTTATTATTAAATATTCTTGATTTATTGCGAATTGAAATTAGCCACAGTCCGGACTTTGAAGTACATAGAAATTGGATGGCCATCACTTTTAATAAGCCAATAAAAGAATGGTATTATGATGTAAGCGGATTTTTTCTTTACTCCTGAATACTTGAAGAATTATTTTTAGGAAACTTCAATTTGGACTTTAGATTACCCTATTTTTTTTGCATATTTTGAGTTGGTTCTTAGCTTTTTAGCTAATATGTTCGATCCTAGTATTCTTGTAGTAAGTTGAAAACTCAATATTAATAACATTAAATAAATAATTTAGCTTTCTAAAGAACCATTTTTTACAAAAAAAACTCTAATTTTTCAAAGATTGAGCGTAATAATTTCAGAATTAATATCGCTGGTTCCACCGATAATTCTAATATGCAAGAGTGAATCAGATTCCGAAACCAATTCTATTTATTTATCAACTTTTTTTACTATATTTAATGCATCTTTGGTAATAGTTGATCACATACATTTTCAATACAATGGATTCCTCATGGGGATATTGCTATTATCAATTTATCTAACAGCGAACTATCCAATATATTCAGCCATAATATTCACTTGTTTAGTTTTTACAAAGCACTTTTTTATTGTGCTTGCTCCTATATGGTTTATTTTTCTATTAAATTCTTGCATTCAAAGATCTGAAGGGAAATTTTTTATTCTTATTATCTCTTCATTTAAAGTTTTATTTTCTGTTTTATCAGTGTCCGCTTTTGCAATCACGCCAATTATTTTTTATGGACAATTAAATCAATTTATTTCGAGGCTATTTCCCATTTCAAGAAGTTTTATCCATTTTATTCCTGCATCAAACTTATATACTTTATATTCGATAGCTGATAAAGTATTCGCAAAATTTAACTTAAACTTTTGCAAAATTCATCACCTTGACGCAGAAGGCCATTATATTAAATCGATGAAATGTATCCCACCAGTAAAACCTATTTTTTGCATGTTAATTTGTATACTATTTATAATTCCAGTATTAGTTCGTCTATGGCATAGTTTGAGTAATATAAAAGAGTCAACGAAGTCTATTTTAATAACTTCTTCAATCTCACTTTTAATAGCTTTTCAATTTGGATTTCATATTCACGAAAAACAAATATTATACGCTATTATACCTTTAGGAATCTACACAATTTTATTTTGTGAAAATGATCAACAGCTCTTGGCTCATTACACTTACTTAAGTAATTGGTCCAATTTATCTGTCATGGTTTTGTTAGAAACATATCCTGAGAATATTATTAAATATGTAATAATAATGACTTATTATGTACTGGAATTATTGCTTTTAAATATTAATTTGAGAAAATACAGCGTTCACAACATATTATTTATTTTTGGACTGACAACAATTTTTTTTCTGGAATTTTTCGTACAAAGGTTGGTATTTGACAAGCTTCAGCTTGTGTTCATCTATCATGCACTATCTTCCCTAATCTGTATATTCCCCATATTATATTACACATTTTACTTTTACTATTTCTGGGTCTTTGATTCAATCAAGAACTCAAATAGGCAAGAATCGAATTAGAACATTTTGAATAATTAACTTTTTACTTCCAAAGTTAATTTTGAACAAAAATGATATCAACATTCCATGATAAAATATATATTATACTACGTAATTAGCAATTTAGTATAACTCGTAGTTAACAGTTATTTCATGGCTTTTGTTAACTCTGTTACTCAAATCTTACTAAGCTATAGATATCATATATTACTAAATAGATAAAATATTGTAGCGAATATTATCTGACCGTTTAAAATTATTTATCAAACAAATTAATAATTAGAGCAATGCAGAAACAAATTTTATTATATATAATATAGTTTTTAATTGCCCATTCCTCTAGGTAAAAAAACAGAAATGAGTTAATATATTAAATTCATACCGCCAAAACTAATCTAGATTAAGTTCTGTAATCAATTACATTTATTCTATTACTGGTAAATGAAATGTTAATATATGGAGACTATATTTTGCTATAAATGTAAATCAAAAAAAGCTGAAGTTAATACCAGATTTCTATCCTGTATTGATTGCTTTAATTCATATATTGAGGGTAATGTAAGAAAAGAAATAAGGACAGGCCCAATTGAAAGGTTGAAGGAATTAAAAAGTAGTTACCAATCAAAAAAACCTCTAAAATCAGAGCTTTATGTTGCGCTTGGATTTGGATTTTATTCACATGCTTTATTGAACTTGCTATCAGTAATACCAAAGACAGGAAAAAGGCCCGACTATTCTATTAAATCTTTTATTAATGTCGATACATCTCCATTGGTTAATAGAGATCCTTCTGAATATTACGAAAGTTTGAATGCATGTATTCAATCAATCTATAGCCATAATGCCTATTCAAACGGATTCCAAATTATACCAAAGTTACAAATAATCCCATTCTGTTCAAGCATTATCAGAGGCGATACTCAGTCTGATAAAGAAAAAAGACAAGCGATTTTAGATGAAATTAAGTTTCATATTGATAGGGGAACTGATCACATTAAGTTACTTATTCAACTAATTATATTTAAGGATATTAAACATTATTTAGATAGTATAGACCATTCTAGGCAAAAGTGTCTTGTGATAGCATCTACATCTGAGTCACTGGGCTCTGAGTCTATCCAATATATGACATTGGCTAGTGGAGTACATATTAAATCAATTTATGAACATCTTGATTTTAGATTTCACACTGAGAAATCTTCGCTCCTTTTCATTCGTCCCCTAAGAAACTTAACTTCAAAAGAAGTTATGCTTTACTGGAAATTCAATATATCTAAAATTCTAAATAGTTCGATTGGAGCAGAGCTTTCTTTAAATAAATCTCCCATTGAATATGAAATTAGTAAATTTATTCTTTCTCAAAGTGAGAAGATATGCAATATTACTAACATATTTATGAAGCTAAATGAAAACAATAATGAACAACACAAATATTCAATCTATGTAAAAGAAAACATATTCTGTAAATTATGCGGAATTATTCACAATAAAGTAATTGACAACAAATATTGCCAAATGTGCTATTCATTACTTAAAATATTAAACTTAACTGGAAAAGTAATAGATTAATTATTTCTTAAACATTTTAATACAATCTTAGATTTACATACTCTCCCGCGTTAAGTGATCCAATAATTACAAGTTAAAGTTTTTCAAACCAAAGTACTTATTGTACAAGATATCAGAGTTGTGTAATATGTTGGTTCTATAATATGCAAAAAAAAAGAGAGAATTTGCACAAACTTGCAATTTTGATACTAAATTCATTATTAATTTTAGCAACGTTTTTTACGATATTTTTTTTAAATATTGGTTATTACAGGTGGGGATTCTCAAATGGATCTAATGTTAAGTATAGCGTTTGCTTGAATCGAATTTATTCAGAAGGGGTTTGCATTAATACATCAGTCATTGACTTTGAAAACTGTAGTGAAATTATTGAATTCGAAAACTTCGGATCAAGCAAAACGCTTAACAGTATAACTACAAATTCCTTAACGAAATCAATCAAAAATACAATCACAAGTATTCAGAATGCGAGTTTAATACTTACATGCTTAATTGCAACATATTTGGCGTTTTTATCATTTTCAACGCTTATTTTACTAATTAAAGAATACTTACATAACAAAAGATATGCACATATATTTTCCATTATTTTAATGGGAGCTTCGGTCTTATTTATCAAATCAGGGTTGCTTTATTGGATTTCGATGCACTTTTCTTGGGGAAAAACTTTTAGGACAGAAAATAACAGCACGACCATTCAAAAGATATATCATTCATTAGGATCTGGATTCTATACTTTAGTTGGAATATTATCATTAACGTTTGCTGAATTAATTATCCTAATTAAAATATTACCTAGAGATCGTGAATATAGCAAATATTCATTAATTTCTTAAATTAACGAGCAAAGAAGGTTAATTGGAGAAAGTTTGATTTTCTTATTAGAACTACTTATCAACATTTAATAAGTTTTCTTTTATTTTTTTAAGTTGATCAATACTATCTATATGGTCAAATTCGCCTCTATTTGCATTCAGAATCCATTCCCTTAACAATTTAATCATTATAGGGCACGAAGTTTTAATAACATGGAACGATTTGGTGCGATGTTCCAGTTCTTTAAGGGTAAATTTCTTATTGTAGTAACTATAGGCGTTTTGTAACTCTTCTGAAATGGCCAACTGGCTACTAATACGATTTAAGTCAACTTTATAATATAATTCATTTTCTTTAGAGTCTCTACTAGGGACAGTTGTTTTAAAATTTAACAATAATCCATGAACATTACTTTTCTCCGCCTTACTAATGTTTTCTGGCATTTTTTTGGATGAATTATTCGAATCAATATCAATACTTAGGGACACCAAACAATTGTTTACATTAGAAATGCTCGTTTCTTCGTGCTTTAATTTAGTCAATGAAAGCATCTTAGCTTCATATGGATCACAAAATAATAATTCAAGAGATAAAACTACAACATATTCCAATATTGATCTCTGTCTTGTGTTTTTCTTTTTATTTGCACTTACAACTCTAAGTGCTATTGATTTGGATAATACACGCAAATACAAAATTGATAATTTAATATATTCCATAATGAACTTCCCACGATAAATGGCATCAATACTTTTTTCACAAAATTCTTCAATCAATGAATCTTCAGGATCATTCACAAAAATTCGGCCAGCCATTAATTCGATGTTATTTTTACCATTATGACTGCTCGATAACAATTCAAACGGTATACAACTTAATAATTCACAAATTGTTTTCCTATTAACAATAATTTCATTTAATTCATTTTGCCAGTGCTTAGAATCAATAGATCCTACTGAAATGTCCTCTTTCTCAGATAGATGTTTACTTTTCTCATTAAATATAGTCTTATCTAAATAAAAGAAAGCTTGTGGACTCTGGCCAATCATAGTTTTCAAAGTTTTCCTGTTTACAATTGCTCCTAGTAATTCAATTGCAGTGTTATTTTCAAGATATTCTATACTCTCAGAAATATTGGTGATGCTATCCCTGTCTTTGAAAAATTGAATCATACGAATCTCTAATAGAGACATATTTGTTTCACTATTTTCAAATTGTGCCTGATCTAATTTTCTGAGTTCAACTATTTTTTTAATACGTAACAAAGCTCTGTAATTCATCTTTGTTGATCGAATGCATTCTTTTTCAAGTGACTTTTGCTCCTGCTCAGAAAGTGCTGGATATAACCTAACATTACTAGAACTACAAACAGCATATTTCATATCATCAAACGAATGAATAATAACTGAGCCCTGCTTTACTAACTTCATAAGTAATTTTTCATGTTCTTCTTCTATTCCTACTGTTTTATTTTCTAATTCCAATGTTACTGTACGCCCAGGCAAATACCTTTGTTTCCTTGTCATCCTCCACCATACCAACTCATTATGTGGAAAGTCATTTTCAAGCATCGTATATTAAGTTTAAAACAAAATTATCAGTCTTCCAAATCTTTAGAGTAATTCAATTATATTGGGCAAATAATATATTAATACATATTCAAAATCAAAATTTTAATACATGACTTTAAAATATTATATTTAATGTTGAAAAACCTTTACTAAATTAACTCCAATTATTTGTTTGATAAATTTTGCAGCGCAATTCCACATAATTTGCAATTATTTCTGCGCTCACGATTATTTTATTTAAGTTAAATTAATTATACTGCAGAGCACTATTTTTGAATGATGTCTGATCTTGTATACAGTAGCATCTAATGTTTTGTAGTATTCCGAATTATCATAAATCTTAAAATATATTTTGCAGCAGAATAGATTGTTTTCATACTATGTTTATTAAATCACATTTAAAAATAGCAACAAAAATTCTTTAGGAATTTATATAACTTTTTTCATGCAATTAATAATCAATCGCGTATATTTTTTTTCAAAATAACGAGGAGGGAACGATGAAATCTAATAATTTTTGGAAATGATGAAGCTATTTACTGTAATGTGAAAACAGAAAAATATGGCATCTCCATATGATTATTTATTTAAATACATAATAATAGGTGATACGGGTACGATTTATATAGTCCTTAATCTATTAATTGAAATTTATTAATTTTTTAGCTGTCGGTAAATCATGCCTTCTTTTGCAGTTTACGGACCGACGCTTCAGGGTAGACCACGATTTAACCATTGGAGTTGAGTTTGGTGCAAGAATTATAAACCTAGATGCGAAAAAAATAAAATTACAGATTTGGGATACGTAAGTGGTAATGCTATTGATTTAATAAATTATTACCTAATTTTCTAGTGCCGGTCAAGAGTCATTTAGAAGCATAACAAGATCATATTATAGAGGAGCAGCAGGAGCCTTATTAGTTTATGATATCACAAGAAGAGACACATTTAACCACTTAAGCAAATGGCTAAATGATGTAAAGAGAAACGCAACTCCTAATATGACTATTATATTAGTTGGAAATAAATCTGATTTAGATAGAAGAGAAGTAACTACAGAAGAAGGGGTCGAATTCGCAGAAAAAAATGGGCTCTTATTTATTGAAACATCTGCAAAGACATCTAATAACGTAGAAGAAGCATTTATGAAAGTTGCTGAAAAAATATACAAAAATATCTTAGATGGTATTTATGACCTTTCTAACGAGGTGAGTATTTAAAAAAAAATTTAAAAAAATGAAATAGCTTTACTTTGGTTGGCTAAACAAAAATTTTAGATCGATGGAATTAAATGTGGTAGATCAATGAATACAAATATTCAACTATCTAGAAATGAAACTGATCATTTTAGTAGTAGAAGTAGAAATTGCTGTTAATAAAAAGTAGCACTTTAACCTGTACATTATTTCTGAGCGGTATAATTAATTAATATTGTATGTTTGACGTTCTTTAAATAATATCATTTAACTGATGATATAAACCTAAGTATATATGCATACAAATAGAGAGAATAATGAGAAATATAGATTTAATTTCCGGAAACAATTCTCTTTTCTACTATAATGACCAACTTATTTGGTTTCAAAAGAATAAGTTATTTTCACTTTCTCTCGTTGATTATCAACAATCAGAAATTGCTCTAGGTAATGAAGAAGATACTTTAGTTTCAGTAAATATTTCAATGGATGGTACAGCCACTGCTTGTAGTAGCAATAAGGTTATTTATATAATTAAGATTTGCAATTTTAGCTTTCAATTAATAGGTCGATTTATACACTCAAAAAGGTTAAATATTTCAATATTCAAACCAGATACAAACGAAGTGATTATAGGTGATAAATTTGGTGATTTATACTTATTGAATGCCTCTTCTATTCACTCAGCGATTAAGAATGGTAGAAATTTACCCTCGTTTGATAATCACTCAGATAGTGAAGAACTACTAAACAACGATATGGCTGATTGTATAATCCCCAAAATGGGTCATTTATCAACAGTTACATGTTCAATAGTCAGCCACGACTCCAAACTTTTGTTTACTGGGAATAAGTGTGGAAAAATATGGGTTTCTAATATAAAACATTTAGAAAATACACTTTCAATATTATGTGGTCACGGTGGCGCAATCTCATCACTATGTGAGGTAAAAATCGCTGAAGAATCATCTAAATTAATTATTAGTTCATCTCTTGATAAAAGAATCAAGCTTTGGGACTATTTATACGGAACTGAAATAGATTCGATTAACCTTGAGGTAAGTAACATTCAATTTTGAGCTAAATATAACTTCTTATAGTCAATTCCCTTAGAAGTAAAGTTCAGTTCTTCACTGAAGAAAGTTTTTATAAAATGTGAAGATTTAAGTGGAATAACTGTTGTTCAATTAGATTCATGTGAAAAGAATACGTTTAGATTCCGGAAGGAATTAACCACAATAAATCTAAACAGTGTTCCTTATTCAATTGAAATAACCGAACTCACTGCTCAAACATCCTTTAAATTATTTGAAGATTCAATTGATATTAAAGATGTAGGATGCGTTTTATGGTACAAAAATTACGACAATTTACCATGCCCTATAATAATTAATACCAAAAACTCGCACTCGAGCCACGACAATGAAAGTGGATACCTGAGCTACGCAATAATCCCAGACGCACTGAAGCACCCCACAAAACCTAAAAAGAATATCTTCACTAAATCCGCACAGAACAATGATTTGAAAAGAGCGAAAATAAGTAACTAACATTTACGTTTAAATACAACCGCACCATTTTCCATCAAATCATAGTCTATATATGCATGTGGATAATAAACTCAATTAAAAAATTCAACCCTATTGAGAGGACTTAGTATTATTATTTGCTCCCCACAAGGGGAGTAAATAACATAGATAAGATATGAAGCGCCAATTTTTCTAGATCCTTTGATAATTAAGAACATTTGATTTATTTTTTATTAATTTCAATAAATCAAAAAATTCACTAAGATGATTTCAAACGATCATTTGAAAAGACTCGCATCTACTTCTGCAGTAATGAGTTGCACACTGGGAAAGGCAACTTGTTTAGGGATGGACAAAATTTGCTCTCCTTTAGCAGATAATGACGTAACCCAAAGGAAGACACAAATCATATGTACAATTGGCCCAAGCTGTAATAATGTAGAATCGTTGATTGGTTTAATTGACAAAGGTATGAGTGTTGCTAGACTTAACTTTTCCCATGGCGATCATGAGAGTCACTTCAAGACTTTACAAAATATCAGGGAGGCAGCTAAAGCAAGACCTCACTCTACCGTTGGGATAATGCTAGATACTAAAGGCCCAGAGATCAGAACCGGAATGTTGGAAGGTGGAAAGCCCATTGAATTGAAGGCAGGCCAAACTTTAAAAATTACAACAGATTACTCTATGTTAGGTAACTCCGAATGTATATCGTGTAGCTATTCTCTATTACCTAAAAGTGTACAAATTGGAAGTACTGTTTTAATTGCTGATGGCTCGTTATCGACTCAAGTGCTAGAAATTGGCGATGATTTCATTGTCTGCAAGGTATTGAATAGCGTAACTATCGGTGAAAGGAAAAATATGAATCTACCAGGTTGTAAGGTCCACTTACCAATAATTGGGGATAAAGATAGACATGACATTGTGGACTTTGCCCTTAAGTACAACTTGGATTTTATTGCTCTTTCCTTCGTGCAGAATGGAGCTGATGTGCAACTATGTAGGCAAATTATTTCTGAAAATACGCAATACTCCAATGGAATCCCAAGCTCAATAAAGATTATTTCTAAAATTGAAAACTTGGAAGGTGTGATCAACTTCGATAGTATTTGCAGCGAGTCAGACGGTATCATGGTTGCAAGAGGTGACCTGGGTATGGAAATTCCTCCAGAAAAAATATTCGTTGCTCAGAAATGTATGATTTCCAAATGCAATGTTGCAGGTAAGCCTGTTGTTACTGCAACTCAAATGCTTGAAAGCATGATTAAGAGTAATAGGCCAACAAGGGCAGAAATGACTGATGTTGCAAACGCTGTTTTAGATGGTTCAGATTGTGTTATGCTATCTGGAGAAACTGCAAATGGAGCATTTCCATTTGACGCAGTAAATGTAATGTCCAGAGTATGTGCCCAAGCTGAGACATGTATTGATTATCCAGTGTTATACCACGCAATACATTCCTCAGTTCCAAAGCCTGTTGCTGTCCCTGAAGCCATTGCTTGTTCTGCAGTTGAGTCTGCCCATGACGTAAATGCAAAATTAATCATCACAATCACAGAAACAGGGAATACTGCAAGACTCATTTCAAAATACAGGCCAAGTCAAACCATTATTGCATGCACAGCTAAACCTGAGGTAGCCAGAGGGCTAAAGATTGCAAGAGGTGTTAAGACTTATGTCTTAAACTCAATCCATCATAGTGAAGTTGTAATATCTAATGCCCTAGCACTTGCGAAAGAGGAAAGTCTTATTGAGAGTGGAGATTTTGCTATCGCCGTGCATGGCGTTAAAGAGTCCTGTCCGGGATCGTGTAATCTTATGAAAATAGTTAGGTGCCCCTAACTTTGTATTTCATATGGGCAAATATCTTAAGAACTATTTGGTTGCAAGTGAATTTATTATTACTGATTTACAACCTTGGATATTGTGGGCACTTCCATAAATTTTTTAACCTATCTGCTTGTATATTTTTTGCGCTAAATTTTTGGCTCTATTTTGGCCGCATCTAAAATAATAGGTATTAGCTTATTAAACGCAGTCCCATTAATTTTGACCAAATGTAATTATTTCGTAGAATTATTTTAAAAAATATGGGTTCTATTATCGTAATTTTGAGAAAGTTATGTCTTATAACAGTTATTTTCTTGGTGCTTTGTGCTTCTGAAGGCGATGCTATCGGTCCGAAGCTTCAAAATGAGCGTATTAAATCTATTAGTGACTTGACTCAAATGGATATCATTTCATTGTTAATTGTCGGATGTTTTGCATCTATTGCTGTCTCAGCTGGTGGAGGAGGTGGAATTATTTCAATGCCCATTTTTTTAGGTCTTATGCGAGTTCCATTTTCGCAGGCAGTTACTTTTTCTTCTGCAATTATACTTGGAGGAGTAATTTGTGCATTGGTAACTAATTTATTACAATATAAACGGGCAGTTCCGGAATATAACGATGCAACTACTTTTCTCAAGCTGGCTGTCACTGAGAATCAAATCCACGAATACTCGTTCTCGTTTATGCCAGTAGAAAAGGCGCCGTTGATTGATATTCAAATTGTATTATTTATTGCTCCACTTCTTACACTCGGAAGTTTATGTGGAGTATTTGTTGGGAGATATGTTTCCAATTTAGTATCAATCTTTGTCTTAAATGCCTTACTATTATATGTTTTAAAAGTATCAATTTCAAAGTTTAACAAAATAAGGGAGTCTGAGAAAAAGACTAACAAAAACCCAAATTGCGAACCTGAACTACTTTCACCCACAATTTCTCAGACAAAACAATTGATAAATAGCGAAAAAATAAAAGACAATTTAAAGGTCATTTTGTATTTATATACTTTATCTATTATTAGAGTAGAGAAAATCGTAATGAATAGCATTAACGAGCAAAGTAGCATTATTCAAATTGCTTCTCCACTACATCAGGATAAATGGGTAAAATTTAGAAACTACAAACTGTGGATTACATTTATTTTGCTCTGCTTTTTCTCAGTTTGGATCTCTATTTTAGAGAGTGGCATACTATTTTCAAAAGAATCTCGTATTCATTTGCTATTGTGGCTATCCAGCGTGATTATACTGTTGCTATTCCCAAACATTTCGCTTCCAAAACGATCTTTGAATTTGATAACTTCAATAATTAATTCACAAGAAAGGCTTGCAAAAATCGCAAAGACTTTCCACAGTAATGTGGCAAACCAAGATTATAACGCAATCGATATAGTGTCTTATATTCGGTCTAAATATTGTAATAATTTTTCAAACTATATTTTGGCAAGCTTGGAGGTACTCTCAGTCGGACTAATAGGTGGAATTACAGGTGCAAGCGGGGGGATTCTGATAAGTACGATTTTCTATTCCTCTCAAGTCGATCCTTCTTCAATTGCTGCAAATAACTCCACTTGTTTGATCATATCAACTTTGACATGCTTTTTTACATACCTATTTGAAGGGAGAGTTCACTTTGATTTGGCTATTTTACTACTTTTTATTTCAGTTATTTGTACCCTTATTGGTAAAAATATTATTGACTATTATGTTAGAAAATATAAACTTTCTTCAATAATAGTCGGAATACTTATTATATTAATTTCTGCAAGTCTAATCTATATGAATTTGAGACTATTTGTATTAATAATAAATTATTAATCATATATTCTTTATTAAAAAAAAATTAATTGGTTAGATTGTTATTTAATCATTTTAAAATATCACGAATACTTCTTTGGTTGGTTTTGTTCTAGTTTTGGAATTAGGTAATTTTATAACAAATTTCATTTAAAAAAAAAACCGAATTTTTTTGTTATAATCTCAAGATTCGTTATACGCGTTTTCGAACATAGTTAGAAACTAAGAAAAATTAATGATTAGAAATATAGAATATTTATTATTATTATTAGGAATGAAGTTAGCTATGACTATCTTTCCTGATGAAAATGATAAAGTTATTTATTGCGTTAATATTATCAAAGATTGTGTTGAATTTAAGTTCGTTAATTGGGCCAAACCAAATACATCTTTATCCTTCGTTTGAGAATTCTCCGTTCATAACAAATTCTTGGACTATTGGGATATTTGTTAGGCTAAAAATATCCTTATGGGCACCTCTTTTTGAAGATGTTACAGATCAAAAGCTCTTTAGAGAAATACTAACTTTATGTATTAATAGAGGAATCCCTCCACCGCAGCCACCAATTTTCATTCGAATACTTGAATATGAGCATTTAACAGGACTTACTGGAATACTGTTCGAATTCCCAAAAAATGATAGGACAAATAGAATTGTAAATCGAGGAAATATTCTCCAATTTTTAATGCAATGCCGAGAAGATAAGCTGGGAGGAGAAGCTCACATTGCATCGAATATATTGTTGAGGAATTCTCCAACTGTACAAAACGTAAGCTCAATGCAAGAGTTTAAATTAAAAAAGATTGAAGAAGATTATTCAATGGCAACTACATTTACAATTACTTTTTTGATGGTTGCAACTACGCTTTCAGTCATTAGCGCATATGTAATATACTACTCAGTAGCTAAAAATAGCAAGTAAAGAATTGGAACCATTCAAACTTACTAATCCTTAGATTTCAGCAAGTAAACTAAATAATAAATGTTAAAGGAACAACTTCTAAGATTAAAACGACAATTTAATAGCTCAAGAATATTCATTGCTTAAAAATTACTCATTAATTATTATTGATTTTGACTTTAAAAAAAAATTAACGTTATATAAGCGGGATTGCATTCAAAAATTAGATAGGAATTTTGTTTCCCCACAAGCAATTGAAAATGTAAACTGTATATTTTGCAAAGCATTCAACAATTTGCAAAAGAAAAAATATAAGTGTAAATACTTATTTATACTTATATAAGCTATTTGGAAGATATATGTATGAACATAATCTTTTATTATATTTATGATTTTTTAAACAGTGAGAGATGCCAGAGAACTGCCAAAAAAACATTGGTAAAAGTTCGAAGATCTCCGATTTGTCTTTAAAAATCAGAGAGGCAGAGAAAGATTTGTCGATTTCAAGAGGAATACAATTAAAAAGTGCAAGCACAGGAAACCACTTTAAACCAATTAATGGGTTTGTATTCGATAAAACTGGTAAAGATCTGAAAGAGGTATCAGAATTACACATATTAAGGCTAAAACAAATAGAAACAGCCCAGAGATTAAAAGAAACATTAAGAAGAAATGTAGACCTTATGACTGAATTACAGAAGGCACGAGGAGTTGTGAGAAGCTTAGAAAAAAAAATAAGTTTTTTAGAGCGAGGAGAAGGAATTAATTTATTCCATAACAGTGTCAAGGGCGCAAATTCTCCATGCAGCCATTGTCCAAAACAACAAGAAGAAATCAACAAATTAAAATTGCACATAGTTGAATTAAATGATACATTCCAGAAAAGATGGGATGAAACACAAAAAGAGTTGCACAACGCAAAAAATTCTCTGTCTGATGTTTCAAGCAAGCTGCTCGAGTCATTAAGTAATAATCATCAAACGAAGATCAGTCAGGAAACTGAGCAGTTCCGAAATATTAATGGAGATGATATGAATCAATTCATGGAGGATAGTTTACACTTTGACGATAATATACTAGGAAATTACAAAGGCAATACCAATAATAGTAATTTTCGTCGAAATGTATCTGAAGCTCAATCGCCCTCTACCTACAAACTATCTAGGCCATCTAGCTCAAACTTTTCTAATGATTTAAATATTCATAATCAAAATATAAACGCATATCCGCAAATTTACAGTAATATTAACCATCTTCAGTACAATGAATATTCTCGACAATCAGAAACGCCTAGAGCTAGTTTTACTAACACATATAATAGAAGCCAACTATTAAATAACCAAAAGAGCGATCCAAATATTGTAATTAAACACAGTAGACCACAATCAGAACACCTAATTAAGTATCCTGTACCTGAAATAAACAGGAATACATCGAATAGTCATCATTCAAACAGCAGCTTCTATCAAACATCTAATAATGGAGTTAGATACGACCCTGCTGCACGAATTCGCTCCTTAGATTCAGTTACAATCAATCCTGGATTAAATAGTCATGCAAATTCATTTCCTCTTGGGCTTTCCTACAATGTTTCTAATCGCAGATATGATTTAAATCCTCGTGATTCAGTTTTGAATAGCCTTTCGAACCCTATGGTTTATCCAAATACCTACTCTTCAAACATTTTGTCATCTCATAATAAAGTTCAAACCCCAAATGACTCATTTATTTCTAGTGTTGAAATGTTCAACTCGAGTAAAATGAAAAATTCAATGTTTCATGGAAGTAATAATATAAGCTATGACTCTCAAAGCCTTGAGAATAATTCAATAATACAAAATCAGATAGAATGCGAAGAACCAACCAGAATCTCCAACTACAATTCTTTTCCAATAAATGAGCCTAGTATTAAAAACTTGGTGAGTCCTTCATCCCACTCCAAGAGTATAGTTGAGCCAGCAAAGGACCAAACAGTGAATAATTATTCCGCTACACCCCTAAGCGATAATTTTAATGAATATCCCTCTTCACCCATTACGAAGGGCTCTCTGAATGAACTTGAAATTGATCAAAGTACGTATGGTAATATTAGAAAAACCCTCGAAGAATTGAAGAAGACTCAAGACCAAAGAGTTCAGCAATTGAAAGATGATAGAGAAAAACTTCTTAGGGCGGTTCTAAACGACTTACAAGAAATGAAAGATTTCAAAACAAACCTCAATATTATAAAAGAAAGCCAGGAAAAAAATACTAAAACTACCTCAAAAGGCTTTTTTTCACTTGAAGATAGTAGTAAATACGATGTATAAACTGAAAATTATTAGTATAAGTAGAAATAGGCTTTAAGTAAATCTCAATTCATATATTAAAACCTTGCCTTGGCTCTATTACATTTTTTTGTTAAGTTCCATTTTTCTAAAAAGGAATCTGAAATTTGAATATTCTTTAGATGCTTTGAATATACTAGAGGCTTAATTACTGCTCCAATTCTTGTTTGTATCTTTGGCTGGATAAGTTTGTTATGTATCGCGGTAGTGTTCCATTCAGGCCCGATTGGATGCCCAAAGGTACTTTCATATAAATCGCTTGAGGTATAAGGATGAGGTACCTGATTAACACAATATTTTTTCACTTTTTTATCAATTGATCTGTTAGAATTAATTAATTTTTTTACTTTCCCTGACGAATCTTCTTTTTCTCGAATATTTAAGTCCATAATTCTAGATACGGATGAACACCAATTACCCCAACCAGGTACCGACTTATTATTCGAAGATCTAATAGTATTCTTTGGCTCGGATGAATTATCAATATCAACGCTATTAGGTATGTGATCGGGGCTCCCTTCAATAAAAATATGTTTTAATAACTCACTATTTGCTTGAGCATATTCTTGATTTTCTACAATATCTATATTAGCCATTCTCTCAAGTTCATCTTCAATATTCAAATATATTTTCCTCTTTTTTTCAACATTTTTTGTCATCGAATCTAAATTCTTTTCATTCATTTTAGATTTCAGACCATTTGAATCGTTCATATTTGATGCAAGCTGATTATTCAAGTTGTTATCTTTGAAATTAATCCCAATAATATCTTGATTATAATTCGAAACTCTTTGAATCTGATTCTTCGTTTCCATTACTTCATTTACTGAAGGTCTAGATAACTGAATAATTCCATCTGAAACATTGTTAGATAAATGCCCTTCCGGTTTATTAATCAAAATTTTGTCTTGAACATTTTCTTGATCAAGTTGGTTTAATTCAAGGTCTAATAGATCGTTATTATATTCAATACCACGCTGAATAAATTTCAAATCAAATAGGCTGTTGGATGAATTCCTTAATTCATTAATATTTTTCCGAGATTTTTCAATGAAGTGTGAATTTGATTCTGTTTCATTATCGGAGTCACTGAGTTCACTTCCTTCATCAAGATTTTTTGAAACATTTTGAATTATTTGCTCAATTCTTTTTTTTTCTTCATGTTGTTTTTGAGCTTGATCCGAAATATTCTTTTGTAACTCATTTCCGCCAAATCTTAATGCCATCTTAGCCCATTTTTGCCTTGCAGTTTGTCTTCTCATTAATCTTATCTTGGCTCTCTTCTCTTCATACCTTTCCCTGATCTTTTTAACTAATTCTGGATATTCAACCTCTCCTAAACTTAGCAACTTTTCTTCCTCAATTTGCATTTGTTTTCTACGGTTCTTTCTCCAAGTCTTTGATTTAATCTTCTTTAACCTTTTGTTTTCTCTCTGCTGTTGAAATAAAATGAATTTAAGTTTTTTCATGAAACTTTTTTCTGATTGATCTTTGATTTTACTGCAGGGAGAAATATCACAGTGTCCCAATATCTCAGCATTTTTTGGGTCATCTCTATTCATCTCTTTTAATATGTTATCAAACTCTTGCTCAAATTCATCCAAAGGCTGGTAATTAGTTGCTAATTGTCCAGTTGAAACAATATCCATCTTTTCAGGTTCTCCATAAGAAATGATTTCCTGTCGATTTATCCGCTCAATAGTTGCTCCCCAGTGTTTCATTTCTTTTTGTGTTAAATCATATTGTGTTTTTCTTTCTAATTTATACAGTTTATTAGGTGGAAGAAATTCTGTCATCTCACTCTTAGTTTTATGTTTGGTATCTAGCATCTTTATTTGGTTAATAGCCTCCCTGGTTTTAACAGACCCAGATAAGTTCTCCATTAAGTTGCCAATAGTAGCTTTCATATTTATCTTTTCTTTGCTCCAAACCTTACCAGAAGATTCAGAACTCTCATTAAAATTAGAGCTCGTAAATTCATTATTAAAACTGTTCGAGTTGCCCATATTGCCCTTTCTGTAGTATTGAGATTCAGAAACTATGTTAGAAACATTATTTATTAATTTATCATACTCAATAGTACTTCCATGATCATTTGAACCATCCTTTTTTTTCCCATTCAAGAGATTCATAGTGAAACTTTAAAGCAAAACAAGATGTATATATCTTAGCAAGTATTAAAACTATAAATATTCGTGGTTTGAGTATAGAAGGTATCCATAACGTTGTTTGAATTATCTCATAAAGATATTTTTTAATACCTGTATAAATTCTAAAAAAAAGCAAATAAAGACTAGAACGTTTTCTTAAGGCGCTAGCGGTATGGTAATTAGCTTTTTTTTTCTACTGCTATTTTAAAAGATGATCATTTTCATGCCAAAATTTATCTTGAATTATGTCACAATGGCACTTATAAATACAGCTAATAATAACCATTTCATCGTCTATTTTCCATATTGGATTTAACGGTTTATCTAATTCAGTATAATCTCTGTGATCAGTTTCAATTGTCGCTTCTTTACACTTGTCAAATAATAAAATATCATTATTTTTTAACAATAAATATTCATCCCTAGATTTCTTTTCTTTCGGCCTAGCCTTATAAATCGTTGTTCCTTTCCTAAATTGTGGAGAAATATTGTTGTAATTTATTCCAAATTCCTTAAATAGTAGTTCATTTTTGTAGGACGAATCTGTAAATTTAAGCTTTTCCGTTGCTTCTCTCTCATTCAATTTATTGATAGACACTAGAGACCAAAAGCATGTATTATAGAGATTATTTATGTGGCAATCAGCTTGTCTCCATGAAAGATATGTTCTAATGTCTTCATCAGTCGGATACATAATTATTCTTCCATCAAAAGTTGGAGGGTACAAGAGCTTTTTTCCTGGAAAAAAACTATCCCAAAAAAAAATAAACGAAGACGTGAACAAAGATACGACATGAGTTAATATCTTATCATTTTTTCTACTCCATAAATCTGTTTTCCTCCTAAAAACAAAGCTTCATTTAAATTAAAATGAAAATTTTAACGTTACAAATAACTTACCTAAATTCATCCGACTGACCGTATGAAATCACAATGTCACCTAAGTTCTTCATAACATTTTCGGCGCAACGACTCATTAGGTCTAGTCCTCGTTTGTCATTTGGTTTATGAAACTCGTGATCTTTAGTAAACCTAAAGAAATTATTGTAATTTAAACACGACTTATACTTACTCGTGAAAACTGTGGCCATCAATTCTAACCACGAACCAACAATTCTTTACGATTCTACTAGGTTGTTCGTATGTTTTAATATACTCGTATTTGCTACAAGCCATTATTTAATTTATCTAGTTAAATATTTATTAAATTGGCTACCGCAAAGCGGTTTAGTTTTTATAAATCTAACTTGAAGTTTTGATTCTTAGTCGCGCAATGAATGAAAGTTTGCAGAGCTCATATGGCATTTGCATTTTCTATGTATTCTTTATAACCAATTCCTTCTGTTCCTATACATCCATTTATTGTGAGCACTAAAGGATGTCTATTTAGAATTAGTCTAGACTTTCGTATTTTATCAGTCCTAATATTTAGAAATGGGTCAGTTGTATTAATTGAGTTCTCCTCGCTGATTGATATTGAGTAAAAAGGGGTGTATGAGGTGCATTTGTCTACATATTTATCATCAAAAACTTGACATTCAAAAAAAGGAGGCGGACTTTGTTTATTAGATATTCTATAGATTGAGTTCATCCTTTGTGCAAGTGACAACCCGCTTAATGCATAGCAAGTATGGTACAAGTCCCTTGGTTTCTTTGGCTTGTCAATTAATCCCCCTTCTGAAAGTTGACAACAAATTAATATATATGATGCCAATGCTTGGAAATCACAGAGACAACTTTGGATGTAAGATTCTGTTGTAGATGTCCTTATTCTCAAAATTTCTTCAATGCAAAATAATAACCCTGTAAACCAAAAACTATAACAGGAATCAACAAGTTTATTTGTTCTCCCCTGAAAACCTCCTTCAATTCCAGATTGCCTCTGAACTATCCAATATAGCAATGAGTCTATATCTATTATTGATGACTTTCCTAAAATGCAAAGCCCAGAAACAACACAATATGTATAACCTCCATGCGACTCGCCACCAAAATCCCCTGAGTAACCTCCATCAAACCCGCTACAATTTAAAATATAATCCTCAATACCGTAAAACAATTCTTCAGTAACAATTTGCAGCATGCTTGCCACGGCCGATACGCAATAAAATGCTCTGACATCAACTTCTCCATCCAACTGAATTTTGAAACCACCCGTTTCAAAATCTCTCAATTTCTTGAAGAACTGATACATTTTAAATCTATCTATCTTTAGTAAAGCTTCGGTATCTCCTGTTATGATGATTGATGAAACCGCTAAATAGGTAGAAACTAAGTTGGGCATATGACTAAAATTTCCACCAAATCCACCAGACTCGTCTTGGAATTTTAATATTGTCGCTATAATGTCAAAAGAATCTTCAAAAAGTTGAATCTCTTCAGCTTTGGAATTAAATGCTTCATTATTAGTAGCATCTTCCGAATCTAGCAATAATCTACTACTATCATTTGTTAGTAATTCTTCTGAGTGTATGCTCCAATAGATCATTAATATTCTTGTTGATTCGCCTTCAATACTGCTTTCTGGATATTCAGTTTTTCTCATCCTTCTTACAAACTTGAGGTGTTCATTTCTCTTCAATAACTTGTCCTGAATATTTGCAGACTCATCATAATCCGAAAAGTTATTGTGAAATGTACTTTCAATAAAGTTTTTGAAACAATTCTGACTATTTTCTTTGGATTTTATCCAATCTTCAAAAGTCCGTCCTCCCCTGTATTCATTCATCCCCAACTCGTACCAAGGATAAACGCCGAAGTCTGTCAGAAAGAGATCAAAGCTATTCATAATGACGATTTAGTTTTACATTGAGAAATGAGGGAAAATCAATTGCTATGTTTTGGGAAAAAAAAACATAAAAATTAGAAAAAAATATAGTATCAATAAGGAAGTAGATATAAATGGGGAATAAATCTCTAGAATTAAGGATCATTGAACGACAGTATCATATCAAGTCTAAAATTACATATAATTAACTTGATAATTTCAATTTACAAGAAAAATAAAGGAATTAGTGAATTACCGCCAACCACAAATGAACCCGCTTGAGGCAATACGTGCTATTTGGATTTAGATCAACAATGGGGGAATTATAATTAATATTTGAATTGACATGTATTAGGTTGTTGTGATACAAATTTGTTAGTGTGTAATTAATATAATTATACTGTAAGCCATTTTTCCGTGATTTTTTTTTGATCACGAATATCTGCAACGTAATACCTGTTGAAGCCAGAGTTATATATAAAAATTTATGTAAATTAATTAATTAAATAATGGATAATCAATCGAACACTACAAACCAAATGGTAAGTTTAATTAAATTATTTTGATTATAAATACTCGATTTTTAGGCATATACAATGGTTAATGACTATGGAAGGCAGGCTGCAACTACGATTCAAAACTGTGGTAATCAATTATTAGGAAGTGGAAGGGACTATCTGCAAAATTCACACATAATAGGGGAAGGGCCCAAGCCATTGAGAGCGCTATGTTTCGTTGGTGGTATTTTCCTTTCTCTTGCCTCATTACTTGGAATTTTTAGTATTAGTCAATTGTTTTTATCACCCGGAAGCTATTTGTTTGAAGCCGTCTTATTTGGGCTTGGTATTGTAGTAATGATAGTTGAATCAAAAGATATTGAAAAATTGAAACCTTTCAGAGATTTCTGTTTGGAATGGGCAAAGTTTTTGACTGTTCCTGCAGGGAAAGGTACTCTCTATTTGCTTTCCGGTATATTGGCTATGTCTATCTTTAGAATAAACTTTTTAGAATTATTTGCAGGAACTTACATGGCATTCTTAGGAGTGATTTGTATTATGGTTCAGTTTGGATGCAGAAATCAACTTCAGGCAGCCGGTATTTCAATAGACTCTACTGGTTCTTTTTCTAGAGAGAATACAAATGAAAGATTTAATAGATTAGCATAAATGAGACTAATAGGAGCTATATAATATCTAAATCAGAATATTTTCTGAATAATTTCTAAATAGAATGCGATATTTGTCCAATTCTGTGCAGCTTGGTATTTTATTTGTCAAGTTTTCTTGGCAAGCATTTACAAATATATTTTAAATTTATAGTCACTAATCAATCCCTGTGTATAATTGTTGCTAACTATGCAAGTTTCTAATCGAGTATAGAGACTCATCTAACGCCAGTGAAACAAGAATTATGCCGGTATGACGGGTAGTCTTAGAATTTGAGAACCTTAATTTTTAGTTTACTATGACTTAATTTATGTAACTGAAAAAAGATATGAAAGCAAGTTAAACTATTTTAGAAATGAAGTTTATATATTGTATCTAAAAATGTTTATAATTAACTGGAAAATTGGATATAGTGCCCGTCAATAATCCAATGCATTTATTATTTTCGCTAAAAAGCGATTTTTTTAATATTTAAAAAGGCGCTAGTTATTTCTAAATAATTTTCAGAATTTAAAGGTTTGAAACAAAAAAACATTGAAAAATATATAACCAAAAGTAAATAGTAAATAATATAATCATACGATTATAGTGATATAATAATATAAATTGCTTTTACACTATGTTTGGAGTTATTACAATTGATGATCAAATTAATGTCTTCCCTAACGAGTTAAATCACTTCTCTGAAATTCATTTAAAGGATATACAAAATATAAACCCGAGAATTAACGACCCTTTGGTTATTTTGAGGAATCGAATAAATGATAAGTACTTAAATAAAGTTGTGAAAAATGCAGGATTAATGATTTATTTCGTAGGGTTTGATGATGTTGATCATGCAGATATTGATAATGATGAAGGAGGATTGTTATTTTGTGTTACATTTAAAATGATATCATTTAGACCATATGTTGGTGAAGTAATTGAAGGGGTAGTCATTGATTCAGATTCAACAGGATTAACTGTTAGCCTTGGATTTTTTAGTGACATTAAAATTCCTTGTAATGATTTAAGGGAACCCAAATCAATAGACTCCAACACAAAAATATGGTCTTGGGACTATGAAAATCACAAATTGTGTTATTTAATCGATTCTACAATAAGATTTAAAGTCTCAAGTGTCGTATTTAATGACCAGTCTCATGACAACAGTGTGTCATCAATGGTCGTTGTTGGAAATGTTCAAAATGATGGGCTTGGCATGATCTCATGGTGGAGTTAATATATTGATCTCAAATTACTGTTTGAACTATTTGAGCGGTAAAAATGTGGCCGCGCGTTTTGCAAATTACTAAAATTTATTTCATACCGTTATAAAATGGATTCTGGTGAACAATTGAAAAATGTTCTATCAAGAATACAATTACTTCCATGGAAGGAACAGCATGACATCGAGCTTCTGCTTAAGGTATTACGGAAGTATGAGGTAGAAAACAGAGTATTGAAACCGTTCGACAAAGTTTATATTGATGAAAGGAATTATTTTGTTGTGTTGTTTTGCGATCCAGTAGAAGGGGGCGCATTATCTGAGTCAACTCAAGTATTTGCAAATGGTAAGCCATTAATGTCGTTACAAAAAGTGCACTTCTTGGCACTGCCTCCATTTAATGCTGCGCTTTCACCTCTTGCACAAAAGGTTTCTACTATTCGACTAAACAGGTTATTGCAAGATCAAAGAGAATTTGAAAGGGAAATTGAAGTGTCAAATTCTGAAGTTGAAAATCTATGTGGAAGTGATCAGCTCTGTAGACTTTACATTGAGCCATACTTTCAGAAAAAGAGGAAAGAACCTATATATGTTGGAAGAAAAGTGGAAATAGATGGGATAACATTTCTCGTATGGGCATGCGAGCCAACTCAAGTTGGCGTTATTGACGGAAATACAGCAGTTTACATTAACTGGGATTGTTTTGGTGAATTTAAAAGAATTCATGTAATGCCATTTTCAGATACTTTGCCTCAAACATATTCATTTGATATATTCCAAGACTATCTCAAACCATTCCTATCGAGATATACATTCCACCCTTTTTCAGAAGGGGAAAGCTTTACATACAATGGTGTTCAATTTAAAATAATTGCAACAGATCCTGCTGGTGTAAAAGCTCGGATAGGTGATAATACAACAATTTATTGCCAAGGCAGTCTAACACCATCGATTGTTGACCTTCTTCCTGTTCACTTATTAGAAAATATAATACGCCTTCCCCCTAGAAGCAGGCCATTTTCAATATTGCAGGCTCTCGCCCACCTCCCTCCTTCAGACGTCGATCGAATATTTGGTTCTGCTGACTCCAATAATAGCCGAGGGATAAATAATGAAATCGTAAATAAAATAACACAAAAATCATATTATTATGGAGAAGGGAATGAAACTTGTAGTTCATCAGATGATGCTCCGCTGTGTACAGTTTGCTTATCCGAGGTTAATGAAGGAGATTTTGTGGTTAGATTAGACTGTCAGCATATCTTTCACCATCAGTGTATTAAGGAATGGTTCAAGATGTCTGTAATCTGCCCACTTTGTAAAGTCGATGTAAGGGGAAGTAATAATAACTAATCCGCTACTACTATAGCTTTAGATAAGTAATATTAAAATTTTGTTCTAATGTAAATATAATATTCTATAAGAATAGATTATAATCTTTTATTATGAAGCTCCTTAATATCTCGTCCATAATTTCTCTTATTTCCTTTTCTGTATGTCTTCTATCGTCGGTGTTTGTATGCAAAGATTTTTTGACAGCTGCACATCCCGTTGGATTGTTGAAAGATATAACAATGTCAGCCTTCTTTGAGACAACTCTCAATACTAGCAAATATAATTCTAATTCTTCTCTTCGAATTCCATCTGGATATCTCTTATCTAATTTCTGATTACCAAAACATTTGGAAATTTCTAAATCATTGGAATACGTAGACAGTGGTTCAGAATATATTATTCTCGTATCTAATGAACTGTTGAATTCAGAAATATCCATAAAATAATATTCTGCGACGTTCCTGCATCCAGCAAAATCAATAGGATCCAAAATTTCAACAATTATACTACTTTCTGAAAACCCATCAACAAAAACCTCTTGATGATCAGGAACATCTCTCACATTACTGATATCATCAAATTCCTTTGGGATATTTAATGTTATTGCTCCTCCGTAAAGCTTTCTATTCGTGTACTCCATAATTCATTGCTAATTGAAAAATGTCAATTTGCCGCAAAATCTGATGTAATTTTTCTGAATAAAATGTACGTTTATTCAACTTGGATATCTTTTATCCTTTCAAGTTCTTCATCTTCATCATCTGAAAGAAACATAGCTTCTCCTGGGCTCCAAATATGCAAATAATTGTTTTCGCTTATACTTGCAAATGTAGTCGTCTGTAAATAGTTAGTCATGCAAGACAAATCTATTACTGGAGAAGTATGCCCACTATGAGTAAAAATTAGCTCCGGTACACCATCTTCAACTTCATCAGGTCTTTGTTCCATTCCAATTTTTGATAAATCCCAAATCTGAAAGTTTATCGTAATTAGGTCTATAAATTTAATCTTAAATTAAACTTACCGAAACTGTAGAGTCTGAAGACGCAGATGCCAATAATGACTCATTTTCTAAGAGGAAACTTAAACGATTTATTTGTCCAGAATGCCCGTTAAGTGAGTGAAGTCGTTTGCTCATGTTTCTAATATCAAATATCGCTATCACGGGGTCGCTCCCTCCAACAGCAATAATGTTTGTTTGAAATGGATTGAATTCAATTGTGTTAAGGCTATTAATATTTGTACTACAATGGCCAATACAAGAATATCCAACCGACTTTTTAAAATTAAAGTTAATTTTTGTATTGTCAGAACAATGTTCTTTTAACGTTTTTATAGTGCAGCATGGTGAGGCTGATTCACGAATATCCCAAATCATTATTAACCCATCATCTCCAACTGAAATCATAATATTCTCATTTGAAGGATTCCATGAGATATCTTGAACGCTTTTTTCATGCCCCATGAATTTAAGAATCGGTTTTAATTTCCTTTCATAATTATTTGGTTTACTTTGAATATCCCATAAGCAAATAACATTATCATCCGAACCGCTTGCCAAATAGGACTCTTTAATTTTATTCCAACTTAAAGCCCAACCTTCTAACTCATGACCGCATAAAATTAATGATGGATTATTTTCAGTTTTAACAGTTCCTTTAACCATTTTTTCGTCCACTAAGCTATTTAAATCGTAAATATTAACATTGCCCACCACAGTTTTGGATGCAATAATGTTCCTATTCATGGGAGAACTAACAACTCGATTTACTTCTCCATCGTGTGGAATTAGGATTCTTTGACTAAAATTATTTGAGTCAGCTTCCATATGTGGTATTGTAAAGCCAGCATAATCGCTATGAGAATCGAATTTCCTACAATTTTCTGGAATGGGGCAATTTGGTAATAAAACATCCAATATAATAATATAATCTTGGTCCATTCCTGATGTATGGGTGCCTGTTAACAAAGAATACTTTGATGTTTCGTTTATACCTTCATCAGAGTAAAAGCTTTCAACATCAGAAATACTACTTTCACACATCCACTGTACTGATAGTGATGGCCACTCCAAAATATGAGTCATTATATTTTCATAGAGTAATGATGTGTTTTCCTTCCAAATTTTATACTTTTCTAATTTATTAGATTCTTCTGATTGTAATATCTTTTTTGCTTGGTCAAAAAAAGTAAAGTTCATCATTGATGAAAAAGGAGAGTTTTGTACTAATGAATTCATAATATTTAAGTTTGATTTCAATTTCCTTATTCCTCTTCCAAATCTTTGTTTATTTCCATTAATTCATTAACTCAATTATTCAGTTATACAATTTGAAAATAAATATTAAAGAAATTGTAGCGCTAAATAATTGTTCAAAAAATTGAATATATTTAAGTAAGTTATGTAACCAATATTACTCCTAATTATTATCAAGTACTACATTGTCTATGTCAATTGCAACTCCTTCAGTAATTGCATACAATAATTTTTCCTTTAGTATTTTTTTAGATGAGTATCCGGGTAATTCTAATTGGAAAAAACAAGTATGACTAGTAGGAAGTAAATGATCTTCCTTATTTCCATGTACAGATAAATCTCCTGATGTGATATTCGAAGTTGATTGCTCCCTGAAATACGTTTGATCGATCAATTCAGTGTTCAATTGATCATTATCGTGTTCTAATTCATCTTCTATGTAATCAAACTCTTCTGAATTTAAATTGGAGAAACTAGGTATTCGATCAATATTTTCAACAATAGTTCCCCCGCCATGAATTGTGTTTTCAGAAGCATAAACTCTGACTATTTCCATATTGCACTCCCACTGAGCTCCTTTGCTTGGAAGTCTGCTTCTTCCCCATACAAACCTAAGAAACATTTGTTGTTGAAGCACTGTCAATTCCGATAATACATCCCAAAACCAATTAATAATTTTGTCATTTGAAGAATAGCCAGTATATTTTGTATGTTGTTTTAACTCATCGATATCCAAAGAGGGGTTTCCGCAAATCAATCTTTCCAGTTCTTCACAAGTTTGTAATTCTAAAATGTTTTCAGGAATTATTTCCGTAATCCCCTTCCTAATGTTATTTGTTGCATGTAAAAATTCTCTCTCAAGCTTATATTCTTTGAACAAATTACAGTATTTTCCGAGCTCATCTATTCTTACGGGTATTTTCTCTCCATCAAGTTTTAATTCTACGACTTCACCATTAATATTTAAACAGGACCAATTTAATTGAAGTGAATCAAACTCTTCCAGTATTAATCCTTTTCTACTCTTGTCCTTAATATCGCTGTTTTTCCAATTACATTCTATTTGTTTTAACTTTAAATAGAATTTAACAGAATACCAATCAATTTGTTTCAAATCATTTAGTGAAACACTCTCGCCCAATATTAATTTCCAAATAATATTAGGTATATCTAGGTTTAATGGAATTTGAGTTCTGATAGATATTCCCATTAATCTTCCAATGAATGTATATAATGAATCGTAAATCAACTTTATGCAGCCTCCAGAATTACCATATTTAATTTTTTTTTCGGTATTTATATCTTTTAAATTAGTATTTGTGTTTTTTTCAACTTTAAAACTGTCATTGAAAGTAAATTTTTTTCCAAGACTTGGATTTGGAACAAAATAAAACTGATTTTCTCCGTATCCATATGAATTTGGGCAAACAACAAATAATGGTAATTTATCGCTTTGAAGTTCAAGACAAATGTGAGATAACAAATCTCTATATATCCCACCTGCATCAATTCCACCTTCGCCCTCATAAATAACATACCAAGGTCTTTTTTTGCAACGAAGCCTGTAAATGGGCACTTTTTCCAGAATAATATAAAGTTGGCCAAATACGCTATCGAATATAAATTGATCATCAAAATATAGTATTTCTTTATTTCTTATTATTGATTTTGTCCTATTAATGGCTACTCTAACTTTTCCATCAGCTTTTGAATCCTCAGTTATTGTGAGACATAAATTAATCAATACCTCCTTCAAGGATAAACTCAAATACCTTCTTGTCATTTTTAACCAAGAATACTTGAAAATACTTGGTCTTGGCGATACTATTTCAATGAAACTGAAAATGGAGACAAATAATATCGAAATTCTTTTTAAAATAGTATTACAAATATTCAAATAGTTAAGAATTACAACTTTGCAGTTTTGACAGCCAACCTTCTCTTCAAATATAGATGGTTTTAAATCATTAAGTATTGGAAAAATTGGTTCCGATAACTTTATTTCATTAAATAAAAAATTAATGTATTCACCAACTGAAGGTATTATTTCATGCACTTCTTTACTTGAAATTTCATTAAATTGTATATTTTCTAGTTCTTCTAACTCTGTATTTTGTTTATTTTCAATATATTCAGCTATACTTCCCTTTTGAATAAATATATTATTAGTATTTTTACTATTAAAATTACAATAATGTTCAAATTTTTTAATTATATCATGGTTAGAGTACGTATCATGCAAAATATTTAGATTATGATTCACATTATTCGAAAATGAATCATTATTGGGAGTTCTAACTTCTCTCTCAAATATAGCATCCAATTCTTTTTTCAGTTTATTTAGTACTAAATCACTAAATAAATTGTTTAAGTATTTTAACCTTAATACAAATAGGGAGCCTTCAAAGTTATTTTTTTCAATAATAACTATTGTGTCAATTGGAGAATCTTTGCATGAACATTTATCCATGCTTCTCTTAGTTTTTCTGTTTTTTTTAATCAATTCTTCGTAGCTGATAATTTCAAGTTTTTCCAATACGACTATATCTAATTTAATGTGCATTTTTCTATTAAAAATATTATTATTCATGAAAATTTTTGGAATCGATATATTTAGTAATTCCTTTTCTCTATTTACTTCTTCTGTTTTCACTTCTTTATTTGAGTTAATTTTAATATTGATGTATTCTTGTTGCCAAATATTATTAAAATGAGAAACAATTGGTTTATTCTTCCAATTATTTGAAAACACATGTAATAGAGTTTTAGAGTATTTTGAAGAATTGCGAAACTTTGAATTTGAACATGTTCTTGCAATTTTTGGATTTGAGTTGTTTAATAGATCTTCAGAGTTATTCATTTCATCTAATTCGTCTTGAAATAATATTTCATCAAATGTTTTTTTAATATAGTCATGAATATTTTCTATTTCCCATTCAAAATGAATTACAATGAAATTTGCTACGAGGCCAAACAAAGGTTCCCCTGTTACCAATTTTAAATAATTTTTATTGGATCCTAAGTACCTTAAAAGCTTAGATGAGCTAATGTCCTGTCCCAAAAATATATTAGGTATTTCTTTTATTAAAGAATCATCTTGAGCACTTTGAGAAACGTAATTATTCAAAGAATCTGTTCTTAAATATTTGTGACAACCAATAATCCAAGGTAAATCACCTCCTATCAAGGGAATATTCTCTGTTGGAATATTTTTACACTCATCAAACAAACCATTGATATAAAGTTTTACAGAATAACTGTTATCTATTCTAGAATTAGAAAAATTTTCTGTTTTTTTTTCAGAACCAATCGTAACTGTAATATGATTCCATTGATCCAAATTAATTTTTCGATTTGATATTATAATTGTTGTATGGAATTCAATAGCTGATGACTTATTCTGAATAAACGACGAAAATGTTAGAGTCTCTGAAACTTGACTATGATTGTTAGCAGTATTGTTATTTAGCATTAGATTTAATGGATAATTTTTGTTTGGTGAATTAACTATAATACCTAAGTTTCCCATATCTGTAATCCAAAATGAAATAGTTGAAACTGTGATTCCTCTATATGCAATCAATTTCCATTTTCCATCTTTATTATATTCAAAAATTTTTGTTTCAAATAAATTGCACTCTTCAAAGTCTCCATTTATTTTATTTTTATAGATTTCAAATTTTTTATTATTTGAAATTGAAAATTTATCTTGATATTTGTCAAGGTTGATTGGGAATAGCCAAAATGAAACACTGCATGGTGCATTCATTTCTCTTAAATTTGAGACAAATGATTGGGAATCACAAATTGATTTATTCTCTGAGTGTCTCTGATTATAATCTAGTGAGGAACTAGAATAATGGTTAGAAGGCTCCAAATCACAAATTGGAATTGTGCCTATAAAAACAGGCCAATATTTTCTTTGAAAAATACTTTCGGAATACAACTTAACAAAAAATTCTCTCATTAACTGAATAGGTTGAGATTCAAGTAATGAATTAAATTTTGTTTTTTTATCATGCTGTTTAGAAGAATCCAATATATCTTTCTTTTTGATTTTTGGAAACGAATATGTATTCAAATACTCAACATAAATTCGAGGATCAAAACTATCATTATCTTTTACTTTTGTTGAGATAAATTTATCTTCCCAATCTTCCATCCAAGTAATTACATTATTCGACAATAATTTTGAGTCATCTTTGTTTTTTAAATGAATTAATATATCCCATAATAGTTTAACTCTATCCTGAGTATCATCTAATGTTGAAGTTGTCAACACTACCAAATCATTAGAAGTAAAAGTGACATTTTTTGAAATAATTACTTCATCTGTAAGAACCCTCTTTAAAGAATAATCAATTAAAATTGGGTTGTTCAGTATTTTAATTGGTTGATCAAATTGGCTTAATGTACTTTTTAAAGCTTGGTCATTAAGCCAAAGTAATCTATTCTTCGGCAGTAATAGCAATTTGTTATCCATCAATTCCAAACACTCTCTAATAAATTGTGAAATGTCAATCGATAAACTTGAATTGTTAGAGCTCATTGTTTCAAATGGAATGATTATCATTGCGCTTAAAATTGATATTTGAACTTCACCAAGTTTCTCAATAAGTACTAGAGGCGTATTGGGTTCATAATAATATGAGTAACTTTTAGATTCCTCTAAGTCAAATAGATGACTGTCATTTCCTTTATTGGAATAAAAATTTTTTATTGGGAAATTTTCATTTTCGGTTCTAAATTTTTCCGCATATATATAATTTATAGAAGAAATAAAAGCTTGAATAGAGATATTTGATGTTGAAATTATATTATACCATTTACAGAAGTTAAAAATAGATTTTTTTCCTATAGTGATCAAGTTGTGTGTTTTAATATCTCCATTTAAAAGAAAATTTGAAACCGTTTCTTTTTGATTATATTTTTTTAAAGAATATATTTCTGTATCCGGAATATTATATAGAACATTCTTGTTTTTATGATAATATTTAATTTTTGAGTCATGCACTGCTAGATTTAACTCCGCTATAAGATTATGTTGTATTTGTAACTCTAAAGATAACTTTGACAAAGTAAAATTTGATAGCTTACCAAAATTAGACTCTCGGGAATATTTATTATTTATTAAAAAATCCATTTTATTATTTTTATAAAAAAATAACAAATAATGCAGTTGTAACATAATGCAATATTTAATATTAACATTTCTCCCATGGTTTGTCACAATTTGTAATTGGTCCATTTGAATTAGATAAACAATATTAAAGAATGTGTTTAAGTAATCTAAAATAACAATGCTCTTTTGGGAAATATTACATATAACTTCTGGGTATTTAATAAAAATATTAATCAATTGTTGAACTATATGAATGAATGAGTTTTGTATCGGAATGACTTTTTCTTCTTTTGAACTAAATGATGAGATATTCTTGTTGGATATTTGCTTGCATGAGTAAATTTGTTTGGGAATGTGTATTTCAAACAATACAAAAAGTAATATTTCAACAATTTTTTTTATATGAGTTATATCAATATTATTTCCAACGTTTTTAAGAATTAAATCCAATAATATATAGGAAAAATGAATATTTTTGTTTTCCATTAATTTGTAATCGCTTATTGAATATCTCATTGGAATAAAACAAGCTTTAATACCATATTTATTGTTATTTTGAGAAGATGTTACCAAGTAAATAGTAAATAAATTTGTTGGTATGACTAGTTTACATCCACTTAAGCCTCTTCCTGTCGCTTTTAATAATGTGATTTTTTTCCCGTCTAAGCAATCATTGAAAGTAATTTTAAAAAACGACAAATTGTCAGAGCTAATTTCGCAAAGCGGATCAAATATCGCAAAAAAATAGTCACAGTCCTTAAATGAAATATCGTATTTTTTGTCAATCAAACATTCACATGGATGAGTAGTTTCAATCTTTATAATTGGAATTTCAGAATAAATTCCAGCTTTAATTGTTGAAATATATTCCCTAAGTATAATATCAGTAAATTTGATTGTCTCTTTCTTTGGAAATTCCTCTAGAAACCGAGTATAGCCAATCATATTTTCTTGATTTAATAAATTTGTATAATATATAGAAAATAATCTTTCCTTCGTATACATGGGTACAAAATAATCAGAAATTTTAGGGCATTTACTTCCAAAGACTAATTTAAATATTTGGAGAATATTTTCAAGAGAATTTAAACGCTTATGATTGCTTTGACCAAACAAGTACTTATGAACTTTATTTAAATTCTTTGATATAGCTTCTCTAGTTGATTGTATACATTTAATCAGCTCAAACTTAAAGTATAAGTGAAATACTTGTGGTAATCTACCATAAAAAAATGTCCTTCCATTTTCGTTATGAATGTTAGATGAAAAAATGTTTTCGATGTAATCCTGGAATGCCTTAAGCTTTGTTCCTTTATTGTATGTAACCCTTTCATTGCTAAGTCCAATATTAGTCGATGTTTCAATTAAAAAATTAGATGGTAAATTTACTAAATAATAAACAAGCGAGTAATAATCAAAAAATTGTACTAATGTTGAGTTTGTAATTTGACTACACGACCAAACAACCCCTGTAAATTTTGAAAGCTTTCTTAAGAAATAAATAATTCTACATTTGGGTGAGTTGTTTAAATCAATAATAGTGCCCATACTTTTCATTGAGATAATTTCTGAAGCAAAACAATCGTTTTCTTCAACACCACATATCCAGTATTTAAAATTTTGTGCAATTTCAACTATTGTTCCAGGTAAGAAAGAGTTTTTTTTTGTTTTCTGGGAAAAAGATGCTCCTGTAAATGAATTTCTTTTATGTAATAGTTGTAATGTTAAATTTGATATTTGTTGCTCTACAAATTCACTCGGCAGATTTTTTCTGTCATATCCTTGAAAATCAAATTGTGAATTAAACCAAATATCGCCTGATAAATAATTTTGAATATTAACGTTTTGAGAATAATTGGTTAAAACGTAGTTCTCAATTCTATGAAGGGGATTTTCTCCAAATGAGCCAAAAATGAGAAAGTATTTTGATATTTCAAAGTAATTATCTTTGATAAAGTTTAATTCTTGATTATACTTATTAAATATAAAAGTATTAATTAACTCAAAATATTTGCTAGAATGATATTCAGTGCTTTTGTTTTTTGAACTAATTAATTTGTCGATTAAATACTCTTTTTCAGAATAAATTACTTTATTACATTTTGTTCCATCAGAACATGTTTTTATCCCACTATTTGTTGAATCTGAAGAAAAATGAAATTCACTTGGTATTGATGTTGAACTTGAATTTTGAAAATTTTTCTCTAATAGCCAATTAGCTGCTAATTCTAAATTATCTTTGCAGTTTTCTAATGCATGAATACATACAGATAATGGAAAATTATCGTTATTAATTATTTCATGTAACTCAAAAGCCAAAGTTCTTCTATTTAATTCCGCTTTGCTCAATTCACTATAGTTATTACATAGAAAGTTATTAAAAGTTAATTGTTCACTATTATTTCTGAAAATTGATAATTCTTCATTTTCTAAAGAAAGTATGTTATTGGAATTGAGTTTGTTAATATATTTATATTTAAACAATTCTTGACCAAAATTTGCATTAACAATCAAATATTTGTTTGTATCAAAATCATATTTAGACCTTTCAATCCAAATAGCAGGCTTGAAATGACCCATTACATTGTTAAATTTCGGGTAATCACTCTTTTTTTTGCACAGAGATTCTTGCATAAAAGTATACTGACTACTTTGATAACGAATTATCCTACCATTCTTTGTAAAAAATACAACTTTATTTGTGAAATCAATCCCACAGCCAACAGTATCTCCAATACAGAAATTTTCGACTTTTTGTTCACTAAATTCTTTCTCATCGCAACCATGCACAAGTTTTCCTGTGTTTTTATATGCATAACTGCCGAATGAACCCGAAATTCCTTTTTGGCAGCCATCTCTATATAACCCTATACAAACACAGAATGCAAGATCCAATTCACTCAAAAAACAAAAATTTGTCTTCAGTTCGTTGTGCCTTGGCATTTCATCACTAAATGAGAAATTAATTTCAAAATAGTAAAAGGAAAGTAACGTTGGAATATAACAATTTGCAGTAAACATTGTTGAATTTCCTTTATCTTGAAACAAGTGATGATTGATATTAAAAATTATTGTATTTTTGTTTTTAAAATAAAAACATTGGTTCTTAATTTCCCATTTTGTTGGAAGTGTTAGCATAATATTTGTATAAGGCGAATTTTTGAGTAAATCCGCTTGAGTAGACTTTTTAAATATTGGGTAGTAACCTGAACTAGAAAATTGATTCTTTTGAAGAGTTCGTTGAATAAATCTTCTACTTAAAATTATTGAAATATTGCTTGATATTCCATCTTTTTCATTTATAGACGGCAAATTTACAATTCCAATCTTAGTTATTGCATTTATTAGTTCAATTAATTGATTTACATTCCGATCATTGCTGAGGTTTAATGTAGAAATGTACCCATTGTCAATCAACATATTAATAAAACTCAAACTCATCGAAATAATTTGTAAAGCAACTAGCTTTTTTTTCTCCAAATTTGAAATTGTTGCACCATATTCCATAATTTTTATCGAAAAATACTTTTCCAAATTATCAATATTTGTAGATAAACTGGATAAATATTGAAATGAAATTTTCAATATACTAGTTATTATTTTTATTATATCAAAATTTAATTTAGAAATAATAAATTTCATAGGGAAAGATATATTAGTTTTATTCAATATATTTATAGAGTTATAAGAGAATTTCTTTACTTCAATAGACTTGAAATCATTAATTAAAATGGAGTATTCTTTTTTAAGTGGATTATTAGAAATCAATATCCCCATTTTACTGATTTCATTCTTACTTTCAATTAATTGATTTTCTTGAAAATGGATCAGTTTTCCAACATGAGTTTCAAAATCATAATCATCTATTATTACAGCAAGCATTCCAATACATCTATAAACTTCTTCGAGTTTTAAATGTTCGTCGAGATTTAATAGTGAATCAAGCAAAGTTGGAATTTTATATATCTGTTCGGATAATAATTGGACAAATCCCATATGTATTAGCTCTAGATCTATTTTTTTAAAGCTGACTTCATTATATTTCTGTTCATTCTTTTCTGAATACAATGCAATTAACCTTAACAAAAATATTATATTTTTATAAAAGTCATCATTATTATTTATAAATCTGTTATTATTATCTAATAAAGATCCCAATTGATCATTGAACGAATATAAGAGTCCAGTTTCTAAAGAATTAACCAATACTGCTGGAGGATGAATCTTGGATTCTTCTTCAAAACTGTTAAATAAAACCAATGATTGGCCTATTTTTTCTAAATAGCCTTCAAAGCAATCGATATAGTTTAATTTTTCAAGAGTTTTAGACTTTATTAAGTAATTATTTGGAATTAACCTCCGAGAGTATTGTTCTAAGAAATCCTTTGTCGAAGTTAATGGAAGAAATTTCCATAAAAATTTGATACAGTAAAAGTGTAGTATTTGGTTACTTGAATCTAAAGCTCTGCAAATAATATTAGAAAGAATACTTGGTTTAATATAAAAAAATTTTACAAACAAATCATCAATCAATTCGGGAGATTTAATTGAAGAGTTAATATTATGTCTTCTATTAAAAATATATTTAAAATATTCCAAATATATTTTTTGTTCTGTTTTTGAAATTTCAATTTTTTTCAAAAAATTGGTCATTTTTGATGTGAGAATTAATATTTTTCCCATGAAGTAAATCTCGCTAATTCTCCAAAGTTCTCTTGACGTCAATTGCCCTTTAAATTCACCAGATATTGAAATGGAGTGAGAAAGCCCTACAAATGAAGAAAATATTAAAGATAGCTTAATTGCTGAGTTTTCTTGCAGGGAACATTTTAAACATATAATTGAATAGACCAGGAATACTGGATAGGGGCCAAGTGAAACTGATGGTATGCATTCATTTCCTAATTCACAGCTCTTGTTACAACCAGTCATTAAGTATAGAATTCTATCAGGAAAGCCAGTTTTTAAAAAATCATAACTCTCGGCCTTTTTCAATGCAAAATAAGCGAACAAACTCATTTTTAAAATCTCAGCTCCTTTTGAAGCTACTGCTTTACCATTTATTAATGAATGTAACAATTTAAAATACGCATCCTTAACCTGTTTCTGTACTTTTTTGCCGCATCCAACCAAGTTATCTGAGTAATGAACTTCCAAAGTACGATGATTTTCATCTTTTTTATAATATTCACTTGAGAAATAAAGATAATTATGCGTATGAGACTCCAATATTCCAGTTTCGTTGTAATTATTTATTGGTGAAAAACATAGTGTCTCCTCACCCATGGATCTTATGCTTTTAATTAATGAGGTGAGAAGAAATTCATTAATATTCTCATCGTTAAACAAAGTAGAGAGTATTCTAAATGCTTCAAAGCGTGAAATTGCACGAAATCTCCTAATGCAAAGGACGGTATCCATTCCAAAAAAGCTTTCTTCAGATTCATTATATTTCATTTTTCCAAAGTAGTTTGCTGATTTAATTAAATTTTCAATTCCATCACAGATTTCTCTGATTACTTGACTGTTATTTAATTTTTCCAATTCATTATAATCTAAGAAACTTGATTTGGTATCAATAACTGAATCTTTATTACTTTCAAAATTCACTAACGATTTTGATTTTTCTGTATAGCATTTATTCAATAATAACTCATACTTATTAAAACCAATTATCGATTCTAAAACCAAACATATATTTCTATTTGGATAAAATACATATTTGGATCCACCAATATCATAATTATTAGATGCATCTTCGTAAAGATTATCCATAAAGTTTTCGCTCCTATTTAAATCATTTTTAGAGTAAATTGAAGCATGCTTACTTCCAGAAAAAGGTACCAAATTTAGAATTAAAGATGTATTACAAATAATAGATTTAAGTAAACCGTCAAAATCTGTTTCAATACTGTTTCTAGATTCGTATATTATTTTTTCTTCTGGCTGATTAATCTCAATTTTATGTTTTTCCATAATTATCCAAGATCTAAATTTTCTTCCCAGTGTCCAAACATTTAAAAGAGGTTGGCAAGATTCTTGTTTTAGTATGAATTTTATTATAAATTCAAATAAAAAATCGTTATAAATGTGTTCTAAGTTATTATTTGAATAAAATTCCCAAGCCAATTGAATTATTCTCTCTAGACCAAGACCAAAATTAAATAGGCTCTCACATAGCTGAAAAATATTGTAATAAAGTCCCAGATGATGCAAATAACAGGATATATAAGATCTAACCACCATTGAAAGTTTTTCGCTGCCAAATCTTGCAGTTATTGAATCATTTTTTACAATTTTCATAAATGTTTTGTCATTCATTAATTCAATTGATAAATTAAAATGATTTTTTTTTGCATTGTAGTGGATAATAGATGAAAGACTTAAAACAAAGTTAACTATGAATCCCCAGTGCAAATTATTAATAATTTGGTCTTTAATTTCATCAATATTAGGTAAAAATCTGTAAAATAGATCATTATTAACTTTTTTGTCTAGAGTTATTCCATTTTTCAGCAAAGAACCATGCATACTATTTTTAGAATCGATCAGTGCCATTGAATGAGAATTGAAGTCAGCAAAAGTAACCAAATTTTTATTTCCCGTATTAAAAGGTACTAAATCACTTTTTTTCAAGTTGGAAAAATGTGGAAACTCTTTTTCATAATTTATATCTAACCCACCAGCAAAAAGTAGAGAATCCAAAATTTCGTTGAAGTTTCTTTCGATTCTTTTAATGTTTGGACCACGTAACATAAAACTTAAGCTTGATGAAACAGCAACAGCAGAAAAAATAAATACTTCTTTTAGATTATATAGCAATATTTCTCTATGCTTGAATTCTGTTTTATTATCAGATATTTTATGGCTTATTTTATTTTCAATCACTTGATCCCAATAATGGCATTGGAAATAAATTCTGAATCCCCACTTATCATCACTAATTTGATCTAAAGATTCAATTGACGTGCGAAAAACAACTAATAGCGTATTTCCTTCATAAATAGTAGGCTTTTTTGGCCACAAGTGTTTAGGTCCAGAAAGCTTTCCAAATAAAGATTCATTATATTGAGATCTTAAATCATTAAAATTTTTATTGATTCTATCACTTGAATAATTTTCCCGTGACCAAAAAATTTCTAAAATATCCGTATTCTTTTCTGTAGAGCAGTTGCTATCAAATAATATAATTATATGAGAAGCATTTTGAACCCGTATAAGCTTCCAATAATATTTATGTTTTTCCAGAACTTCCAATTCAAATTTCTTATTTAATTTATTTTGCGAATCATTAATAGTGCCGATTGAATGTTTTTCATGGAATTCAACAATAAAGGTATTTCTTGGAGAAGAATGAAATTGCATGGGCCCGTAACAATATATTTCTTCCTTAATTAAATCAGGTGAATTGCAACAATTCACTTCATTTGATAGAAACATATATAAATTCCACAATCGTTGCATTAAATATTTGCATTCACTGACCAATCTCATAATTATTGTAATAATACATATATCATTTGAGAAATAGCTACACTTTTGCGAATTTTTTACATTGTTTTTGTAATTTTCACTTAAGTTTTGATTAGCATTTGACTCTTTCTGCCCATTTTTTGCTAGAAAATGATTAACTCCTGTGGTTAATATTGAAATAGCGATCAAACAAATTTTAACTATACTAACAAAAAATCCATCTTCAGAAAACATGTTCTCAAGCATTTTCATTAATAAGCTTTTGTTTTCGAGATCAGAATTGGTTACTTTATTACTTCCAAAAACAAAGCATTTGTTCATTGAGCTTTTATTTTCACAAACTGATAATAAAATATTGTTTCCAAGCTGTAGGACTAGTTTAATTAAATCTTCTAGTAAACACAAGTTTTCGTTGGATTCACTAATCATTGAGTTGAATATTATATTTATTAACAGCGTTTTTATTACTTCACTTAAACATAACATAGCGTTTTTATCTGTAGTACCTGTAATTATTTCCTTTGGAAATAAATTGTCAACATTAAGAAAAATTTGGTTCTGAACTGACTCATTTGATAAAAAAATGACTTTATAATAGCTCCAAATATATCCAAGAACACATCTAACGAGAAGTACAATTTCGGAACTTGAAGTATTTTTTTTATATATTTCATCTAATGATTTAGGAATTGTAAAATTCATAAAATGGTTCAAAATTTCATCTTCAGGTATAAAATTTAATTTTTCCCGTTTAAAGTTATTTGTTAATTTTTGTTTCAAAAATACTTGATTAATTTTTGTATAAGTTTCCAAATTTACAAAATTTTCATTAAAAACCTTATTTATAAGAAAAAAAATATCTTCACTGGATTGATTGGTCTTAAATAGTAGTTTATTTAGTCCAAAATAATTATTTTTATCATAATCCAATAATTTCAGTTGAAGCCTTCTCAATGTAATCATCAAGTTAACATAACATTGTAATCTAATACCAATATATTCTTCCCAATTAAAACTGCCTACAATTGAAAATTCATCATTAATAATACAATTTAATTTTTCTAAGTATTTGGAAATTTTATTTTTCGTATTTGACGTCATTGTCAAAGTTTTCATTTCTTCAGTTGCAAAATTTAGTTCACAAAGTGAATCATCAAACATTTTTGGGTTACTCCAAATTAGTTCATCAACACTCAGGAATAGCTGTTCGCGCCTCTTCCACCAATCTTCAATTATATTAGGATTTAAGTCATAATAATTTTGTAAGAAGTACTTTAATAATTCTCTTATATAAATATTTTCATCCTTTCTTCCAATATAATTTCCTAGTTGCAAATACAGCTTATCTAACTCATTAACTTCATAATTTGATTGTTCATAAGTAATTAAATCAATATTATTTCCCATCTGAAATTAAATAAATCTTTTTAATCTAAGTCTTCCATATGGACAGTTATTACATGCAATTATGTAATGCGGGGACAAATTTGAAAATTCCCGCCACTTGATTTGCATTAATTATTTTTCAGATGGCCAATAAACTTTTTTCAAAAATGGTTTGTACCAAATTACTGAAATTTTAAACCTCTCCATTTTTGGAAATATTTTGCAATAATATTTCCATTGCGTTTTGAATTGCAGTAAAACAAATATGCGATTTCCCATTTGTACTTGAGTTCATCTTATCAGGATGCCACTTCATTGCTGCCTTCAAATATGCCTTTCTAATATCTTGCTCAGTTGCAGGTATATTAACACTTAACCCAAGCAGCGCTTTTGCTGCCATTATACTTCCTTGCTGGTTGTTAGATATTTTCGAATTGCCACAAATTCCAGTTTTTGAGCTTCTTCTTGGGGTATTTGAATCACTAAAAATATAATAATTTTTTTTATTTATTTCGGATTTTGGTGTAGAATAATCTAAATTCGTATGTTTCATGTGATTCTTTGTCCTAGGTGTTTGACACGAAGTACTTCTTGGAGTTGAAGAAATTAAATTTATATGGTTCGACCTACTTTTAATTGGCAATTCTACCTTTTGATTAAAGTCTGGAAGGTTTCTTGGGGTTCTTGAAGAGAAATATGATTTTGGAGTAGCATTACTAGAGTTTATATTTTCACATTGTTTGATTAATCTATCGTTTCTAAATGGAAAATTAACGCTTTCTTCTAAAATAAATGTACTTTGAACATTCTCATTCTTTAATTTTACATAGAACGGCATCGCTTTGCCATTAAAAAACTTGTTACGTGTATCTAATAGTCCTCTCAAAATAGAGATTAATGACTTAACTATCGGGTTAATTTCTATTTCGTAGACATTTTCAAACAAGATGGATTCAAGTCTATCCAAGTCATCAGTGGTAATTTCTGCCCATTTGATTTCGGATAGATTAGAAATTTGAGAACTCGTTTTTAATTCTCTAGAAAGAATGTAAGCTAAAGTTTTAATTTCTAGTTCTAATAGTGCCATTCTTGTTTTTGATATTATTAATGGCTCTTCTTTGTCACTTATTCTTAAGTCCTCCTTTTTTTCTCTCTTATATATTCGGTAAAGTTTATTTATTAAATTCATAATAACTTTTCAATATATAAGAAGATTGGCATATTATAGTACGTAATAAACACAATTTCGAGCTTATAGTCTTTTCTATCATTTTTATTCACTAATTTTGGAATTAGTTATAGATTGCATGCATATAGTATGCGGGAGTTTACAAATAATTAAACAAAAATTATAAGTTATTTGCTACATTTAATTCCAAAGTATCTATCGCCAAAGTTACCAACTCCAGGAACAACCTGCATGTTTTCATCAAGATTATAATCTATTGAGGAGATTACAAGTCTGATTTCTGGAAATTGTGAGAAAACTCGTTCGATTGCTAATTTTGACGAAAGCAGTGCCATACAAATAATATTTTTCTCTTTTACATTGTTCTTTATCAGCACTTCTATCAAACAACATAGTGAATTACCAGTTCCTAACACTGGGCTCATTACGATTACAACTCTTTCTGAGACATCTTCGGGTAATTTTACATATGCTGCAGAAATAGCGTTGTCAAATTCGTTTTCAGAAGAGTTATTTAATAACACCTTCCCTATTCTACATCCTCTGCATACAAATCTAAGCGCATTCTCCATCGCTTCACCAGATCCTATTAGGCTCACGCCGCAGATGGGAGTGTTAAATGCAATTCCCTTGACTTCGATTCCATTTGGGGTTTTAATTTCCTTATAATCATAAGGAAGAAGGTTTAAAGCATGTTCAAGAACAATTCTACATATTCTATCTGTGTAAAACACAAAGTCTTCTTTTGAAGTGTTTGCATCTCTAAGTATTGTCATAACTCCTTTTAGTTGTGGTGTTTGAGTGCAAATGTGCAGGCTCGGATATTTAGAACTTAACTCGCTGTAAAGCTCTTGTTCTGTTGGGGATACGATAAAATTCATAGATTAAACCAAAAATATAGAGAATAGATATACTAAATTAAATGATTGAAAGCTCTCAATTGAGTTTACTATTGATTTTAAGTAAAATTTATAAAGCACTTTTAAACGTAATACTTGCAAAAATTTTTTCAAAAAAAAAGTTATGGCGCTAATGTTCAAAGTTTTTTTTATTCCGCAATTTAGAAATTTGAATTTATAAAATAAGCTTCCATATAATGATGATCAAAACTATAGCCGATAAGGCCAATATTGGTGCATATTTTTGAATTAATGCATGCAATGAAAGCTTTTTTGCAGCTCTAGAAAATTCCAGGGATGCAAATTTTAAATCATTGGCTTTTCTTTCAACATCATTAAGATTTTCACCTCTCAGTAAAATATCATCCACATTTCTTCTCATTATATTAGTTACCTGAATTGTTAATTTTTTTGAGCATTATGGTTAAAAACAAGTAGTAAACATACCTCAATTAGCGAGTCATTTAGTTTTTGTAGCGACTTGTTCGAGTTTGGGTCCTTATATTCGGATTTGCATCGTTGAATTATTCGGTCAAACTTTATGAAATAATACGGCTTATCTATTGCATCAATCAGGCTCTTGAATTCATCTCTATTTGCAAATTCTCTCCCTAGTTCTTCAATAAATAACCTTTTTATTTCATCTAGAAAAGAAAAAGCCAACTTCTTCGGGTATGACTTTCCCGATAAAGTCATATAAATAATACCATCATTTACAATGTAGTGGAAGACATAATTTCCACTATCAATAGAACATTTTTCTACTCCTTGATCATTCCCGATGCTTTTTAATATTTGTTTAGCTTGGTGCTTATAACTCTGCAGAGATCTGTTGGAGCTTAAATCATCCCAAGTCTCAGTAAGAATTAGGCCATCGCTAGCTCTCCCAATGAACGTTGTTTCGCACATTATAATATATTTTTATATTTATTTATTATTTTAACTTTTAATTTTAAAAAGTTTTTCACAATTTCATTTTTTCTTTGTTATTTCAACCGGCAACATACCCCCTGCAAACAATTTAAATCCCCACAATTGCAACTTATGCATTACTATCAAAGATAATAAATATAAAATAATATATGTTTCTGTGCTGATGAAAAATTTAAACAGTTGCATAGATGAAAACGGGAAAACCCCACACTTTTATTACCAACGCTCTGTTATACTTGAACAAGAATTAAAAGAGCTCAAACTGAAATATATAAAGATTCAAAATGAAAGTAATAGAAATAAAGAGATTCTTCAGAACCAAATTGAAAAGCTAGTAGCCATTAATAGGAAACAGGAATCTTTACTTTTTGAGTTTGAACAATACAGACAAATTTGTAGAACTGGAATCGCAATAATATGCAGGTTCTGTGGATCTATTATCGAAAATGAGGCAGTTATGCAACACCTTGTTGATATCCATTTATTTGAATCGATAGAAAATAAATCTTCAAGTTTAGAATCAAACCAAATTTTTCTTATGAATCAACTTGAAATAGAGAACAAATTTGATAGTATTGGTTCAAAATGTTTTGAATTAATTACGCAAGACGCAAATGAAGTAGATAAAATTGATATAGATATTTCAATGCCAAATAAAAATAACATTCTGATTAAAATTACAGGGTTTAATGAAGATAAAGATGACATGTTAATTTGCTCTACAGATAGTCTATTCAAACTAAGAATACAGGTAATTTATATTATAATAAAGTAATTAATAATATCTTTTTAGATTTCCAAGTTATTCCCAGAAATTCCTTTACCAAAAATAGTATACAATGATATTTCAAATATTCATAGATTTCTTAAATATATATTAAACATTAAAAACTTGAGAGAATCATCAATAATTAGGTCATTCTTGAATATTTAATAGATTTATCCTAGAAATTGAATTCAAAGATTTCCCAATATATAATTTAAACAAGTTTATTTTTTATTTAGCCATTCGAAAAAATTTAATCTGACTATTTTTCCTTGTTTTCATGGGTAATGGAATTTGGAACATTAAATAATGCACTAAGATATGGCAAATTTATTATTTTTGAATGAACAAATTCTTTATTATTTAAATAATAGTAATATGCAAACCCTGCTCCAGATGAAAATAGAATTAATATAATCGGTAAGATATACCAAAATACTCCCCAATGACTTTTTTTTTTATCATCATCCAACTGATTTCCATCATCATTTTCCAACACAACTTTTTTTTCATTCTCTTCCTCTTGATTGCTAGGGCCTTTTTCATCTTTAATTCCTGCGCCCACAATAGTTTCATCTTTTTCATATACTTCAGTATTTTCTTTCTGGCTGCTGGATTTTAAATCTTCTCTGATTTCTTCATCTTCATTTAACACGTTCAACTCGCCAATAGAATCTGAACCCATAATTCTAGCTCCTTCCCCCCCACTTATATTAGGATCTTGGTAAAATTGTAATAGGCAAAGCTGGAATTTTCCTGCCTTCTTAACTTGAACATCTTCAAATAAAGCAACATCGCCTTTAATAGTTGGAAATACACTATTTCCATTAGGGATAATTAGTTGTCTTGACTCGTCAACTGCAGCAAAGATATTTTCTATATTACAGCTCGTTTTCTTGGAAACAACTAGCAGTCTTAGACATTGATGCATGTTTCTACCTGAAATTGCAATAGATCTTTTTTTGTTGTTTACAGTTTTAATAGAATTTTCTGTACTCGTCTCCGTAGATTTTAGTATTTCATATAAATTTCCCCTGCTTGGTTGTGATAAAGCACAACGAATAAAACCTTTTGGGCACGTCAGTGTTTTTGGATTCGTAAATGGTACACAGTTAGAAGCAAAAGTACCGTCTTTTAGGGTCTCTGCTTTGAAACAATGAGTTGGTTCTTTTGGCTGATTATCGCAGCTGCTTGGAGAACAACTTAATGGACAATCTAGACCATGATACTCTCCACCGGCAGAAAATTTAGAAAAAGTATCAAGTTCTGATTCTGAATACTCTGCCAACGGAAGCTTTTTAGTTGGTACAACCTTGTAATTCTGCTGCACTAAAAACATATTTTTTGTTTTCTCCGACTCTTTAACAGTACTTTTAAGTTCAGTGACAACTCCATTAATCTCAATCGATGTTTTTTCAATTAACATTTGTAATAGCTCGCTTATTGCATTCAATTTATGCAAATTAGAACCAATTGCAGCTTTAATGTTTATTTCCTTTTCTTTTAGCTCCTGTTGTCTTTTTGTTGCTAAAACAAGCTTATTAAGTACCTCTTCGGATTCATAAAGACTGTTAGCCTCAATAATATCTATTTTCCCAACATCAACTCTCCCAAAGTGTGATAGACCATTTGATCTGAATTCTTTGACGTCCAAAGTAGGAAAGTTTCTTATTCCGTTCACATAAATAAGGAACGATAAAAATAGAAGGTAAAGCAAATCCATTATTATTCAGCTGATTAGTGAGAAATTTAGAATTTTAAATGATTTTATTTAACCAAATATATATTCTTGCTGACTTATTTATCAATAATCTAGCATTATACAATTTTTTAAAAAGTTCATATAAATGAAAAGTAATCGGACTTAATGTGTGTTTGGTAGATATATTGTACACATTTTTGAAAGTTGCAAAAAAAAAAAAAAAAAAAATCACACTAATAACATAGATTAATTTCTTAACAATAAATAAGTGTTCCTATATTTAATTACATATTAATCTTGCAAACCTGTTTTATTTTGGTTTTCCTTAGATTCAGACTAAGTCGGCTAGAGACAGTTACATTGACTTAGTATTTCCCAACAGCTTTTATGAATTCTTTTAAAAAATATTAAAAAAAATTAGAAAACTTTTGTTAGGTATATTGTTTAGTTTCTAATGAGACATTTTGGGGTGTCATTGCACCAATGTCCGTAAATATCATTGAAATATAAGAGCTCTCTGAAATATCTACAATTGAAGTAACTGGACTGCTATTTAGCTGATGATTCTGGTAAGTAATGTCAGACAGAATATTATTTATATTCATATTAAAAGGCAATAAATTTGTGAACTTTGTTGAATGCGTGACAATATAAACTGGCTTGTTGAAAACTTTTTTTGCGATACAAGATATTGCCGCAGTCCCACAAATTCCTATTGCTGATCCATTTTCAAGTATGCATTCAATATTCAGTAATACAAAGTCCACAATATTCATTGCATTATAAATTGTGTCCATAGATAATATAGAAATATTAATCCCCCTTTTAGTCAGTCCATTTTCCCATTCGCTGACCTTCCTTTGTTGGTAAGAATATAATCCTTTACGGACTTCAGATTCAATATTGGTTTGTTTTGCTTCGCTTGGCATAACAACAAACAAATTATAGTGTTTATTAAAATTTTCCCATGCATTTTCAAGTACCATTTCAACATTTTCACTATATCCAAATGTTAATATTGTCATTCTATCCTTTACAAAGATTGATAAAGATAAGTCAACCATTTTTTGTATTCCAAAAATAAAGTTTTTCACAAAACTATCTGTTTTTTCAATTATTATATTTTTTAAGAATGTAACTTGTGATTCGGATGAGTCGCAACCCTCAAGCACTAAACTTAGTATTTTGGATTCAAAAATTTTACAAATTGGGGCGATTGAAATATTCGTTGTACCAAACTCAGAAACAAGCTTATAAAGAGCCTTTTCGTCACTTAAACTCAACATTAAAATCTCTTTAGCTGCAGTTATTTCTGTAATTAGTTCTGGCGAGTTTGTTGCAAGGCTTTCTGAAGCAACTCTCGACAGTGAAAATAATGCCGATATTAAAGGTTTATAAACCCTTGAATTTGCTTCAAATGATAAGTTTCTCTTCAAGTGCTCCCAAAAATATTCGACAACTTTGTCAACATTGTTCCTACCCGTTAATATTGGTATCCCTGTTTTATTTTTTTCATTTGAGTAGCAGTGCTGATCATTAGCTTTAATTGAATCCAATTCCATAAATTTAATGAAATACAATATTAAAAGAAATCTAATTTTTTTTCTATTAATTTAATAAAAAAAAATGAGTATTTTCGCAGAAAATGTCCTTTTGTACCTCAATCTAGGCGCAGAGTCGATTTTAATGAATAATTCAGGTTTCATTCATTTAATTATATAAAAAAAATGAATTAATACAATTATGGATGACCTATATTTCGGGCTCCCACCCCCAGTTTCAAAAAGAAGCAATCCTGATACTGAAACATCGTCAAGTTCTGGTATCGATGAAATTTCCGCAATTAAAAAGTCTAACACATGGAATATATTCATTGACTCATCAATAAACCATAATATAGTTTGCGAAATGGAGGGGCAAGATATTCGATGTGGGAATAAAAGTGGAAACCTTTTAGATCTGGAATACGATCCTAAATCACCAAATACTTATACTATACACCAAAATAAAAGCGAGTCTCCCCCGGCAGAGAATAAAATTTCAGTTGAGAAAACTGAAATCAAATTTGAAATAGGCCAAAAACTACTTGAAAAAATGGGCTGGAAACAAGGAGAGGGATTGGGAAAAAATAATCAGGGCATAAAATTTCCTATTAAAATATATAGAAAAAAGGACTTTATCAAACGCTACTAATATAAAGTACTATCTTTAGCCTTTTGCTTTGGGCGGGAAGAAGTGTGTAATAAGTGAATTGTTATATAAATATGCATGGCCTTTCTTACTTTCCGGAGTATTTGTTCGAATGCTCCCAACCCCATCCGTTTCATCTGCGTCTCTTTTTTGGTTAAATGATGGGTAGTTAGAATGATCATCAGGCACATTTCTTATTGGAGTCGAAAATTTCCTCTTTTTATTGTACACTGTTCCTGTGTGCGTTTCCTTATCAATCACTTGACTGTTGATACTAGATCGTTCACTTCCTTGAGAGGATGAGATATAATTCAATACATAATCTGTACTTTTCAAGCTACATTGCGAATTAATGTTGTTATTCTCATCGTTCTCTGAGACAATTTTTTGATTAATATAATATTCGGGATCAATGCCATTTAAGTATTGACATGATTCTGTCTGCTTTCCTTTTCCATTGGAGTTGGGGCAATTTCCAGAATTTTGTATCTGATATTTAAGACTTGGGGAGCCCGCATCTGACTGTAGGTAAGCTCGATTTTGTGTAATTTTTGTGAGTTCGACTTTATTAGAAAGATTTTTTTCTTCTGCCCTTCTCTGCGCCAATAATTCTGACAACTTTTCTGGATCTAATCCAAGATTCGCACAATTCTCGTTAACATACCATCTAAACTTGACATCTCCTGTAAGCTTTGCTTTTCTTACATTCTCTTTAATGAAGTGAACAACTGACGCCTTTTTAATATCTTTATAGCTATTTATTTCAAAAAAGTCGTCGACTAATTTTTTTATTGACGCCCATTTTCCATGAATAAAGTAAGATAAATCTTGTTTGAATTGCAAGTCGAGGACGTTTTTTTTTGCATTAGAAATTTCTGATATATTTGAGGGTTGGAAATTTGATTCATCTGGTGTAATACTCAAGTAAAATCTAGATGTATCCATTTTACTATATATCCAACTAATATCTTGTGTAAAATGTATTAAATAACCTTTTAATATAGAATTTACATACTCTTCGTTTGGAGTCGAAATACCAACTCCAAAATCAACGCTTGTATGATTCAGGAATGAAACTACGACAGGAGATGGATATTGGGATGAAAGAGGAAGTAGATTTACCATATTTGCGCGATGATCGTTAATTGAATTTCCAATTGTGAACTCATCTAATAGTTCATCAGATTGAAAACACCCATCTGGAACTAACCATCCCGAAGCTACTGCATCGTTGTCATCATCTTCTTCGTAAACATCAGGTATATCATCAACATTTTCTACGTCCTCACCACCAAATTGCTCCTCCCATTCCTCATCTGTATCAATATCATAGTTAATGTTGTCCTCTTTTGCCAAAGGATAATTTCCTTTGCAATGCCTTCCTTTATGAGTGATCAATAAGTACATTGGAGGGCGTTTCCATTCACTCCTATAGATTAAGACTCTTCGTATTTTGCTCACGAGTTCGGAGTGAATTCCATCATTGTAAATGCTTTGAAATTGTCTTGTTCTTACTTCTTCGAGGTCAATCTTTTGTTTCTTATATCGAATAGATCCAACAATTGGAATTGATTTATAATATTCACGTTGGCTGTATAAATTCTCCCTCGTAGAAATGAATAATTTGTAAATCGAGAAATAATCAGTAAAATATTCTTTTAAAATAAAGTCCTTATTTAAAGAAGAATTTGAAATATCTTTATTAATATCATATGAACCTCTAGTGAGCCCCTGAGACAAAATCTTCTCTCTGTCTAATGATAGTTGTTTTTTTCTTTCTTTTCGGATTTTATCGTAAATTAGTTCAGGCTTTTGACCGTTAGCATCTTGCCTTCTGATAGAGTTGCTTTTTATCCAGTTCATAACTGATTCATTTTTATGTATTCTTAAACTATTAAGAGAATTTTCGCTACTTTTTTGGATTACCTCCAAAGCGAAATCAGTTCTCAAAGGGTTTTGTTTTTCCTCGATTGAAATAGCTGCATCTTCTACAGCATTTTCGTTAACTAATTCAATAGAAGAAATAGAGCCATTTGGATTTTGTGTTTCAGATCTTATTGTATCGCTAAGAACTCCGCATGAAAACGTTCCACTTGAAGTGTTATTAGCTAATTGCCCCGACATAAATGGAAACAGCTTTTCTGAAATATATGATATTGATAGAAATGATAGTATTTGTGATTGTTGCAGAGGGTTGTTTACATCTTTTGAATAATTTATAATTTCTTTAAAAATATTTTCGCTATTAATAGCTTTGGGTTCCATTTTATTTATCCCTAACTCGCTTTTATTTAGCCATTCAGACATTGCGTCCCTGTATGAATGCAATAATTTATTTTCTCGATCACGCTTACTCCATTCCTTAATGCCTCTATCAATAATTTTTAACTCTTTCCTACCAGATGAAGAGCTTTGATAACACTGATAACGTAAATCGCCAATAATGTTCTCATTGTATTCACTGTAAGAATCAAATTTCATTGAAAAAATGTCAAATGCCTTCCGATACTTTTTGTATGGCTCATTATACACTCCCAAAACTCTTAATTCGCCAATAGTTTCAAGTAAAGAGTACATTTCATTCTTAAATTGACCATTTGTTTCATTGTTGTCCAAAATCCACTTCAGTCTTGTATATAAATATCCATATCCGTTGCCATATTCAAATGGAATGACTTTGTGTGAATCTTCCCCAGTATGTTTATTTGATGTTACACTCAAGTTTTCCCTATCTTGGAAGGTTCCATTATCTAATATTTCAATAGGATTCTCTATATCACCTCTTTTACTAAAGTTTGAATAGCTTTCTTCAATCATATTTCAGTATTCTCTGAATATAAACCCAGCAAGGCTGGAACGATATTAATAATAATCAACAGTAAGAATTGCTCAAGATGATGATCCCATAATCATCTAGTTTTTCTATTTAAATTAATTAATATCTCCTTATGTTAATTTCAGCTCTAACTTATATTCGCATTACATTGTATTAATTTGCCCCCACAGTAACTGGCGCCAACAATGATTACTAAGCACAGCTGATGTCAATGGCTAGGAAAAATATTTAGAAAGTAAACGCTTATTCAATAAACTTAATTAACACAAGTTTTCCTGCAAGCACATAAAATAAGTTCTACCTTTTTTGGTAAACTATTATTCTATTTTTTCAGAACCTTCGAGTAGTTTTTTTGAATATCGTTGAGCAACTAGTCTTGCGGAGTTTGATACATCCAAAACATTTTCAATTGTATTATCTATTTTTTTTTCAAACCTAATTAACAGTGGGCGAAAAATATTATTATACAAAGTTACGGCTCCTGTAGTTTGGGGCAAAAATAGCCAAAATAGAAAACAGAGCTTAAATAAGTAGTAGAATGGCATCCAGAAAAGTATAATATCAATAAAAACTTCTAAAATATTAAATATTGCATAAACCACCCAGTAAGTTAACCATTGTTTGTCATCCAATTTCCCTGGAGTTTCTAGAGCTTTGAAGCTCATATATGCAGGATAGATAAAGCCAACTAGGTTACAAATCAATGCTCCTGCATAACCCATACTTACAATTAGAACTAATATGAATACCGCCCCAAACATTAAATAACAGGGTCTACACCCTAAAGATTCAGAAGCTGGCTTTATCCACGAAATATTGACAAGCTTGCTGTCTATTTCCTTGCAATATGCTTCAAAATCAATACTTAGACCACTAAATACACTCAGTGATTCCGGATTTTTATTAGAATTTAACATTCTCCAATTATTCGTCATTATTCCTTTGGCTAATAAATAGAAATTTAGCTAGATTGACAAAAACTTTTAAATGAAAAAACGCATTAAATATATTTGCAGTATTTATAAAATACTGGTATGTACGTATGGATCCTTATTTTCTATCCCGATCCTTTGTTTGTTTAGCCAATTCTACAGTCTCATATTTGTAACCGCCCGATAATTGATCCAACCTTGGGAAAGGTTAATAAAATATCTTTTAAATTAACACATGAAGTAAAGTTGCAATACGAATATACTTTTTAAAACCAATTATTAGTAGTATCGAGCACATTAAAATTTACATTCTCAATGTGCATTTAGTTAATTCTATCGTATTCCAAAACTTCGTGCAAACGATTAGGATCGAGTTTCTTATAAAAAGATGTTAAAAGATAGTTGATTTTATTTCAGACCCAGATATATATCAAATGAGAAATAGTTATTAAAATCTACTCACCATACATATAAAGATCAATTATACAAATATTATCTCTGATTAAGTATCTAGATAATACAAAATCATTTTGTATTAAATAATATTTAGTCTTGCTGAGTTGTTTATTAAATGTTTTGATTAATTAATAAAATGATGACCTTTTATCCTTTGGAATTTAAATTTTCAGTAACTTAAAAAGATTTTCCCTAGCGAAAAAATTTCTTTATTTGAATATTTGATCTCGAAAATGCTTAAAGTATTTTTATAACTACAAATTTTTAGTTTGGAATGATATGATGTTTTTGAAAATTTAGCTAGTAACACTATTAAAGCTATCAAAGAAACTAAGAATTTGGGTAAATGAAATGTAGATAAGCGAACCAATCCTAGTGGCTTCAGAACTTCTCTAGCTAATAATAGTGTTGCGTTCAAAAATTAATGGCTTAGATATCTACTACAGCACAAATTCTATAAAGCTATTAATAAGAAAATAAAATAGTATATACTCGAATTTTTTAAATAATAATTAATATAGGTATGAACAGATTCTATAATAATTTATAATGAAGCAATACAATATTTTCATAACTAATTGAAGTACATGCAACTTTCCCTCCCACAAAATATTTGTTTTCAATTTAAACATTTATTTAAAGGTATAATTAATATTTTGTTTTAAATTATTCTGCAGTGAATGACTTGCATACTTTCAAGCTATTTATACTTTAACAATGATTGTATGGAGTAGCTTATTCTTTACTATAGATGAAGAACAGTTTATCGGTCTTTACAACATAATTTTCCCCTTATGCAAATTGATAAATTATTTCATAATATTACAAGTTTTGATTGGAGCAATCAGCTTATTCTATTTAAATAATCAAATTTTAGGACTTTTGGAGATCTTTTTTTTTGTGGGTAATGGCATTGTTACAACTCACCTGCAAGTTCCAATACTCTATATTATATATTCGATTACAAGTATTATTGGATGCTTGGTCCATTTCTTTAATGCTGAAATTCAAAATGCTACGCTTTCAGATTTAAATTTTATAAGTTTTATATCTGGAATCACAAATCATTTTTGTTGTTCGATTTTATCTTTGAAGATATTTCTATTACTTATAAATAACATTGATTGGGAATCAAAAATTATGTCAATGGGCGGAAATTTACATATCGCATATATTGGATATCCTAGATTCAATAATTCCACAAGCAATATTGGATATTATATGCCATTAGAGGAAGGCCTCAATAATATTGAACCTAAGGAACTACTATCCAGTACTACTGAAATAAATCTTTAAATTCATACAATATTTATGTTTTTTTAGTTTGCTTCCTATAATTTCCCACTGATATTATCAATATTTAATTCATCGACTTTATTTAAATTTGTTTCCATAATTTCCAATAATTCGTTTGTAATACCTTGAATTTTCTCTAAGCTAACAAGATTTTCTGCATGCATTTTTTCACATTTTTCAATTCTCTTAACGTTCGATAGAAAAGACTCAATAGTATTTTCTTTCCTCACTAATCTGCTTGCAGTTTTGAATATATCATCCAAACAAAGGGAAGATTCTTTATTTCTTATCACATCTAACTCTTCCAACATTGATTTAATTTTCTTATTTTCTTCTGTTTTGTATAACTCATTATCGTTCATTTCAATATCACATCCTTCACTTTCAAATTTTGAATTCCTTCCTCCGTAAGATGAAACTTTCGATTTTACAAGATTTGATATCTTCTTTAAGTCTGATTTCCGAACGTCACTAATTATAAATCCATTAAGTAAATTACTCTCCATCTGTATCTTTGTTTGAAAAATATCCGCAACTGAATGAGATTTGGGGATTATAGATAGTAGCATATTTTCTACGTTTATTAATCTATTAACAATAGATTTGTTTTTAAATTCTTGACTGAACTCTTCTCTAGGCAATAAAAATTTGTATAGAGAATCCAACCTATGTTGAATAACTTGCAATTTTTTTCTGAATAAATTATTCATCAAATTTTCTTTTAGGTATCTGATTCCACAAAAATTCAGTTTATACGCAAGAATATTATTTGAATTTATGCCTTTTAAATTGGTTTTTGATTTGAATTCATTTTTTTCATCAAATCTTTCATTAATAATTAAACCGAATAAATTATTTTCGAATAAATTAAAGACATTAATGCCAAAATTTATTGAAAAATTAAACTCGATGCTTTTTTCAAAGATTTGGCACTCTTTTTTAGTTAAATAGCTTGACAATATGTCAATTTCCTTCTTTATCTGATTTATTTTAAGATTTAAATAATTACTGGACAAGCTTATGTATGCATCATTAACATGAAAAGGGCCGAAACAATTATTGAAATTTTCATCGCAAATCATTGTATCTTCAAAAAAAGTGACGCTATCATGATTAGATAAATCGTAATGCACACTCAATGGTTTTAGAAGCTCATTTTCAAAATTTTGTTTAGGCTTTTCAAATATTTTGGAATAATTTTTGTAAATAGAAACTTTTTTTACTGCAAAATCTATAATATTTTCGAAAACTGATTTTCTTTTTGTATTAGTTTCTGTATTCTCTATTCCCAGATGAAATAAATTACTGGTATTGCTTTCGAACTGATCAACTAATGACGCATCATCTTCAATATCAATGGATTCGAACGTCTCCTCGTTCAAGTCACGCTTTGAGAACAAGTATTTCAGTAATTCTTCATATAGAGATAATTCTGTATGCATTCCACAGTAAACCCCTCTAGAATTCATTAACTTTGCCACAATACAAGTTTCATTCTGGCTAGCTTTGCTTTTAAGTTGGTTGATGTTGTCCAATAGCTCTTTAATTTCTCCTTTCCTGTCTTTTAGATTAACTTTATATTCCATTTTTATTGTATTTTTATTATTAGAAAACATCTCTTCAGTTTGACTAATTTTCTCTAATTTTTGAGCTGATTTTTGACTTTTGTCATCATCCTTTTCAATTGAATTATCTAAGTCTTTAAAATACGATTGGTTATTTGTAAGATCGACTTCCGCATTACTGTTGTTTTCAGATTTTTCCGTAATAATTGTCTTATGATCAAGATATAGATCAGTTATATTTTGAGAGTTATGACTGTCTATATCAAAACTATTAGTTTTTTCATCAATAATATTGCCATTCTGTGCAATTTGTTTAGAATTTACTTTGCAGCTTTCTCCAGAACAATTATCATTTTTCTCATGATCTTGGAGCTCTCTAGATTCATCAGAACAAATTGGTTTGTTCTCAAAGCTTCTAATACTAGAATCTAGAGACTCCTTTTCTTCAGCTTGGAATTCATTCTCTTGATCTTTCATTTTTTCATTTTCCATTTTCTCAGAATATTAAGATTTCAAAATGCTAATTTTCGCAGTTTATATGAGGAAAAGATAACATAGTATTAATTATATAGGGCAACTATATCTTTTTTGTATCCATTAAATTCTTCTAATTGTGTGGAATTAGAATATGGCATGTTATTAGCGCTAGCGCTTTTTATAAATTACGTTCTGACAGCTGAGTTGTAGCATAAATAGTTATGTTTGAAAAAGATGATTCAGCGAATATTAATCAACTCTTACAAAAAAGCTCTGCACCAGACGTAGATGATGCTATATTTAATCATTATGATCTGAATAAAGTAACTCTAAATGAGCAAATAAATTCCTTTTCTTGCTCTTCAACCGCATTCGACTTAAACTTTAACTTTCAAAATAAAAATATAAGCTCAAAGAAAGTAGATAAAAGAACTAAATTTGGTCAGAAACAAGAAATTTATTTTGAGAATTTAAGCCAACATATAGGTGAAAAAAAACTAAAGCCTTCATCGAAGAAGAGCAAGTATAATTACATTGGACCGTGGAGAAAAGATCAAAAAGAAAAAGTCATTACAGAGAATATCATATTTCGGACTGAAGAAGATTTTGGAGTTAACAATTTGGAAAGTGAATTTAATGATGAGACTCAAGAATCAGATACCGATGATTCGTTGACAGACGAAAAGTATGCCGAAAGTACATTCCTTGGCAAGGAACGTACTGATTATCAAAATAGATCTTGGATTATCTCTCCAAATGAAACCAAAGAAAGGCTTCCTAATGAACAATGTTATGCCCCTAAGAAACTTATTAAAGTTATAAGGGCTCACTCTTTGGGTGTTCAAGCTATTAGATTCATTCCAAAAACTGGGCACCTATTATTATCTGCAGGGTTGGATTCTCAAATAAAGATTTGGAGCTCTGATAGCAAGTGTATTTATATTTACCATGGGCACAAAAACGCAGTTAGAGATATTCAGTTTTCAAATAAACAAAGGGACTGTAAAAGTTTCTATAGTTGTGGATATGACAAACAAATATTGTTTTGGGATGCAGAATATGGAAAAACGAAGTGGAAAATTTTGAATGATAAGACGCCGTACTGTGTTTCAGTTCATCCAAAGAATGAGCAAAGTATTATTGTTGGCTTTAGCAACAAAAAGGCTATTCAATACGACACAAGATCTAATGAAGTTGTACAAGTGTACAATGAACATCAGGGAGCGGTAAATACTGTTACATTTTGCGAAGACGGCAAAAAGTTTGTTACAACTTCAGACGATAAAAAGATGTTCGTTTGGGATGTTGGAATACCAATTGTAGTGAAGCATATCGCTGACCCATTAATGCAATCAATGCCATATGTCGCTTTGCATTCTGATGGGCAGCATTTAGTTTGTCAAAGTATGGATAACAAAATTTTAGTTTATGATACGCATGCCAATTATAGATGTATTAAAAAGCGCTTCACTGGACTTAAAAATTCAGGGTACGCAATTCAATGCGATGTAAGCCCAGATGGACAGTATATAATATCTGGTGATATTAATGGAAAGGTTCATTTTTGGGATTGGAAAACTACAAAAAATTTTAGAAGTTTTAATGCCCATGAAGGGGTAAGCATAGGTTGTCAGTGGCACCCTGTTTTCCCTTCACGCATTGCTTCTTGCGGTTGGGATGGAACTATAAAAATCTGGGAGTAAATAAAATTGGCAAATATTTATTTATTTTATATTAACTCTGAGGAAACAATATAATTCTAATTATTTTTATTATTATCTACTCTCAAGATCAAACTAACTTTCTAATTATGTATTATTTCTAAAACAAAAATGGAAAATAATAATTCAAGGTCGGAGCCCAGCATATTTCATGCATCAATAATTGATCGAATAAATAACCTCGATCTTTCAATCTTGAACTTTTCAGCTGAAAGAAACTCAAGAAATTTATTTTTTACATTTTTCGTTTTCTTTGTAATAATAATTCTTAGTTTTGAAAATAAATTTCAAGGCAATGGATCCATTGTTGCCAGTTCGACCATTACTTCATCTGCTTTTTACTTTGGTGAATTTCAAATGAACACTTATTTGGATAATTATCACGGGAATCCCCAAGATAAAAATGGCTTATTCGCGGGTAGCAAATCAATAACAGCTATTTATGGCAATTCAAAATGGCAGCTTGAATGGACGAAGTCAAGTATTTCCTCAAAATCTGCATTGGTTTCGTTAATTATACAGCTGGACAAAAATGGGAAAGCATACAACTGGAACTTTGAAAAGATTATTGCTGAAGATGAGTTAAATATGGTATTTACTAGCAAAGTGAATGAAACTCCAACAAACCAAATTCGAAACTCAGATTCAACTTACTGTCTTCTGGAAATTGATATCTCTAATGACACCAACTTAGTTAATCAAATATTCCCACAGAAGGAAAATGAAAAATATAAATTTAGAGGTAGTAATATAAACGAAAAAGGGGAAGGTAAAAACCAAATAGAATTTATAATTAAATCTCTGGATTGCAACTTCAATGTACTTTTGAAAGGTGAGCCATTCTCAATGAGTTTGTTCAGACTAAATATTATCCACTTCTCATTCATATATAATTTAAAGGTACTTATGGAAATTAGAGGAAGCGTAATACAGCTTGTACACAGTAATTCACCAGTTATTGGGGCAAGCTTCGTCAGTAATACATCTATTTCTTGTTTATTTATGCAGATTATATTAGATATACTGGAATGTGTATTTATTTTATATTGCTCATTTGCTCTACCTTCACTACTGTTTTCTTCGTTTTCACTTATGATACTTTTTAAATGGATCCACATTTTTTACATAGAAATAAAGTATTTATTTTGGATTTGGAAGTCAAATTATTTACAAAATGCTCCTTCAACTGAAATACCTATCATTACAACACAATTTTATAGAAGGCTCTATGTATTTCTATTTGGAATAGTGCTTTTCTTTATACTTCTATTCGGAATATGCAATTCAAGTATAGTATTTAGCACTTTTGCAAAGAGTCTAAGTGAGAGAAATATAATAATCATTCAATCCGTGCCATATTGTATTTATGTATCACTATTTTTATTTCTCATTCCTCAAATTCTAAATGACCTACTTGCTAATACTATTCATTTGAATTCAACTCTACCGCTCCACCCATATTTTATACTTACATCTTTAATTGGCAAGGCATTCGTTCCTATTTACGTTTGGGGATATTCTAATTCGATATTCAATGCTCCAGTATTCCAGTATTTGAATATTACGCCTATCTCAACAAAGAACTCTTCATTACTATCTATTTTCATATTTTTAATTACTTCAATACAAATGATAATTTATTTTGTGCAATTAAAATTTGGACCAAAGTGTTTAATTCCGAAGATATTCAGGCCAAGACCGTATAATTATTTCAGATTAACAAGTAAAGACATCTACAATGGAGCTTCAAATGAGGATACACGAGAGGTTAATATTCCTATTGATGGAGAATTAAATTCTGAATCGTTAAATGGATCTAAGGTTAACTTTGTTCAGGATAATATTTCACATACTGAACCATCAGGACTTGAAGAAATTGAATTAACCAATTTCAACGATAGAACGCATACAAATAAGCTCTGTGTGATTTGTATGGTGAATGTTTCTATATTTAAGGACTTTGATCACGAATTGTGCGCAGTTTGCACTCCCTGTGATCATATATTCCACCAAAAATGCCTTAAACAATGGATGAGCGTTAAGCTAGAATGTCCAACATGCCGTAGGCAAATACCTCCATTCGATACTAAATGATATTGTCATCAATATGCTTTAAAACGCCTCTCAAATGTTCAATAGAGTGCTTTCTAATAGAAGTGAGCAACAATAGGCTACTTTTAGTATACCCCTTACTTCGAAATAGCTCCAGTAATCTCCTTGCATATAACCGTGATATCTCATCGTTTCTATCACCTAAAAGAACTTCGACGTCGTAAATCATACCTGCTTGATCTGTAGATGCATGTAAGACTGATCCGAAGGTTTCCGCTTCGCTCAAGACAAATTGAATTTTGTTTGAAAATATTAATCCAATAATTTTCGTCTTCGTTCCTTCATGTTCATATAAAGGGAATTGGTCTAATATCTGTGGGAAGTCACTGCTTTCAACCATATTTTCTTTTCCACAAACACATGAATGTTAAATTATTTTATAACAAAAAAAAAATTTTAATATATATATTACTATAATTTTTACTTTCTTGTCTACAGAACTGTATTAATTAATCTTTCTGAATTTTGGTAACACCTAAAATTTGGTAATAATTTAAATGCCATTAAGATTTATAACCAAAGCGGTATAATTTTAAGCCAGAACTAGCGTTATTTGTTTAAATTTATGAATACAATGATTGAAGAATATCTAAGTTCTAACTTCAGTTTACATTACTACTTATAGTAAGACTGGGCGACAAATAAGCTACTGTTCAAGTATTATTAATACTTTATTATTTTCTTGGGCATTTTGCAAATCTGAATATAATTGAATTATCAAAATTTTTAAATGTGCGGTTTTGACTTAGTAGGAATCATTTTAACTGTCAAATGGCCATATCAAGAACCTGAGATTATATTTTACCATCCCCCGAGCTCCTTTTCTATATTAAATGAGAAAAATGTTATTCAAACCAAGGAATGCTTTGGACATGAATGCTCTAAACTTGCACCTTTGATTCTACCATCTGACTCAGCATTATGGAACAAAATGTCCGATTTAGTCATTGAGTCCAAAGATTTTCAGCATAGATTTGTTTTCTTCCCAAGTTCAACAATCCATACAAAATCCTTAAATCAAGCCTTATTTAATAATAATCAAAAAAAGATTAATATAGATAATAGAAATCTCGAGTTGGATAAATTTATCGAAAGTTTCTCCGTAACATTAGTATTTATTGCATCAACTTTGATAAACTATGAATTCATAGAAGAAAAGCTATTTAGAATTACAAGTACTCTTTTATCATGTGAAATTGCCAATAACTTTATTTCTGTAGAAATTTTGAGGTCCAATGAAACTTCGTTCGAGTATTTGAAGAATTTATATAAGAGTTTCCAGAATAATAAAGGTGGTGCGTCGATTGGAAGTGAACATATTAACTTAAGTGGGTCTGAAAGAAGTAATTTGCAGGAGCATATCTTTTCTATAGTTGAGAAAAACAATAGGCTTTCGAAAAAGCTTATTAAATATTTTACGAGATTAAAAATTGATTGCAATGATTTTACAGTAACGCCATCAAAACCACACCATTTTTTTTCTTCAATCGATAATAATTGCCTCCAAAACCCTGTAGAGAGTTTATATGATAAATTAACTTTTTATATTGATAAGTCTAAACTTTCTAATATATATAAAGAAAATGAACTTATAAACGAAATTTCGAATATTGCAGACCCACACTTATCCATCAGGGATATTTCAGTTGAACTTTTAGAACAACCATCAAATATTTTGAAGGTTTGCCAAAAACTGATTACTAAAAAAGTTGCAAAGGTTTTGGAAATAATAAGATATGACAAAGTTTATGTAATTTGCCCTGATTCGATAAAAACTCAAGTAAATAGATTTAACTTAAAATACAAAGATATTATTGACTGGAAAGGATGTAACCCACTTATATTGATTAGCTCATTTTTTTGTAATGGAAAGAAACTTTGCGATGTTAGAAGTGAGCTTGTTGAATTCTTCCAAAAATTTACTAGAGAAAAAAGAGCATCTGAGCATTTAATTTATTATCCATATGAATCCTCTGATAAAATATACTCTTCTAATCGCGATGAAGCATTAAAAACAGTAAAATCCATAATTTCATGGCTATATGTAAACGGCTGTATAGAAGTTAAATACTCAATCGACGCGCCGAATGACAATATAGACCTTTTTAAATAAATTCGTCAGAAAGAGCAATTGTAACAATGACAATTAATCAATTAAAATTTTTTGAAAATATCCGTGAAAAAATTACAAATAACAGAAACTATTCTCTTCTTACTAAGGCGATCAAAGCAGATGCAACATTTGAGTGGACTAGGGTAAGTTAAGTTTAATTACTCACTAAACAAGAAAATCAAATTTTCAGGACGAAGTTTCTCTTATAACCTATTGGATTCTCCAAATTTGTGCACTTTTATTTGGTGTAGGATGTGGAATATTTGGACTTAAGGGTGCCACAGTTCTTATTTCTGCAATACTTGGATTAGTATTTATTGGAACCACATATCTTAATTTACTTGATATTCCAGAAAGAATTTTAGATCCTACAGAAATTGTCATAGAAAATGTTGCTACATGTCTAGTAACATTTATTCTAACATGGACTACAATGTATACGCTAATTCATAAATAGAATCGTTTTACGACAATTAATAACTTTAGAAATATCTAGTAGAATAGTATTATTTTTCTAATTTATATTGATTTCTAGTAAAATTTAAGACATAAATGCGTTAATAATATAAATATTTACATCTCATTAAAAATACGCGATTTTTTTCTCGAGGGCAGAAATTTTTTTCTGCGTCTGAAGGAAAATACCGGATTATTATTTAGGTCTATGAAAAATGTTTAAAATATATTTAAAAATACGGCTCTAAAAATATCTATCCTAAGATCCAATATAACTTAATTTACATCCATTGTATATGATAGAATTGCCACATAAGAATGAACTCGAACTATTATAGGCACGAACTTTCAAATTTGGTTTGGATACAACGGCTAAGAAAGGGCGAGAAAAAAGTTGATGAAATCTTAGAATCATTTGTACAACAGGATATGAAGATTTGGAATCCTGGGAAGTATCTATTTTCACCAAAAATTGCAATTATTTTGTTCTTAATTGGTGGCGTCTTTCATGCAGTATTTGCAGCATTTTTCTTTTTCAATTATAGAAGCAACTCATATGTAGAGTATATTAGTGAACCGATACAAAAGAACGTAAGCAGCCTAATATTCAATATAGAGAATGATATTACTGGGCCAGTAAATATAAATATATATATAGATAACTTTTATCAAAATTTCCGATCCTATGTTCAAAGCAGGCCTTCAGATATTTTCCCAGGTTTTACTTGTGGGACAGCAAAAACAATTACTTACTTACGCCAAGTTCGTGGAAACACTCTTGATAACTATATAAATAAAATCCAAGTAGAAAAAATTGATGAAACTGGTGAAGAAGTACCCCTGATACCATGTGGATTGTCATCCATCACGTTTTATAATGACAAATTTGAGATATATATGTTAAAAGAGGATGGCAAAAAAGAATTGCTTAACGTTGAAATTGACCAGTTATCACTGAAAAATGATTTTTCAATGTTTGCAGTCCCATACAACAAAATGATGTGGATAAAAACCACAGACATACATTACAGAATCTGGATGCATGGTGCATGGCTTCCCAGCTTCAAAATGGTTTGGGGTCAAATACCTCATGGATTAGAAAGGGGAAAATACGAGATTAAAATGATTGATAATATGTGGCCAGCAGAAAATTTTAACTCGAAAAAAAGATTAGGAATTGAAAGAGTGTCGTTTCTTGGTAGTAAAAATATTAAAGCAAGCTATTTCTTCTTGATTTGGAGCGTATGGTTATTCACAATATCTTTTTTATTTATTTTTATGTTATCTTGTCCGTGCAATACATTAAAAATTATATTGAGAAGCTTCTTAGAATCGATATAACTAATATACTACATCCCACTCAATTTCATTGTCGTCTTGCTTAGAAGCTATTTCTCGACTCGAACTAAAATAAAGAAGAAAATATAAGTTAAAAATTATTATAATATTTGTGATGATTAAATATATATTTTTTATAATGCTACTTTCATGACTTGAAAAAACTTTTTTCGACATACTACACCCCAAAAAATAACACATCTTTTGAAAAATATAACTTGTAAGAATATATTCCCGAACTTTATTATTATTACTTGAGTTTTTTGTCTGATTTATAACAAATAATATCGCCGATATGTTGAAGAGCACTCCTGAAAGTATACTAGCGATACTCTTTACCATTGAATTATCTGACCAAATATTAAAACAATATATAACCCATGAGAAAATGAAGTACCAACACCAATCTCTGAACGTAGAAATTTCAGTTAGCAAGCCAATTAAGGGCAATAAAATGCATAGCACAATTGTCTTATCTTGTTCAATCAAAAACATCCTTGAAATTATATCAAATTCCCTATTTTCACATGTTATTATTCCAAATAGAAATACGGAAAAAAAAAATATACAACTATTGAGCAATTTATTCTGATTAATAAAAGCATTCTGTTTGTTAGATTCAATATCCAAATTTTGATGATTAAACTCGTAATCATTAAATTTAACTATTTGCTTTACTTTCCCATCACTCATTTCATTGCTTTTTAGCGTTAATATGCATTTATTCTTGAATACTATTATTAAATTAACAAGTTTTGATAAGACCGGCTTTAGCAACACAGCTAAAGTAATAATCATGATTTGTGCTATAAATATACCGTTACCTCCAATTTTGGATATTTTATCAATAGATTCGGTTTTTGATATAATTTGTGTACTTCTTAAATAGATTATGTTTTGCAATTCTGTAAATTTGTTTTTGCCAAAATTAGTGTATTTATCAACTGTATTAAATAATAAAATACAAAGGAATATACAAGACATTATTACGCATCTAGTTACAAGTAGCCCATTGTAGCTTTTAATTCCTCCATAGCTATTTCTTCTCCAAAGTTCATAGTATACATTTAATAACTTCTTACTACTGTCAATTAATGGCAGAATATATTCATCTTCATAATATTCCTCTGAATCTAAACGTATTTCTCCATACTTAAAAATAGGCCAGAGAACTCCTAAATTTAAAAAGTCAATTGTAATTCCAACCATTAAAATGTTTTTCTCAATGCACACTAAATTAATAAGAATTAAAATTGAAAGACAAATTTTCAAACTTCTGGAAGACTCAATATCAATTAAGACTCCACAATATAAAAGTAATAGCATCCACCCAAATAAAGCTAAGAAATCATCACATTTATTTCCATCAATCTTTATCAATGTATATATCAATAATATAATGTTTATTACAATTAGTAATGCCACTATAACTGTTTTAAATATTACTTCGCTATGCCAGAGCTTTGAAAAACGGTAAAACTGAAGCTTGGCACTTTTTCTTGAAATTATATTCTTACTTAGATGCATATTTTTTAATATCATGTAGTTCGAAACTCATATTTTGAGTAAGTAGGTTATTTGTGTGTGCACACTAAGGTAGCGCCCATTTTGACACGTCAATTTTGAAGAAAAAAAGTCGGTATCACTATATTTAGACTTAGGGTTATTTCGTATAAAAAATAGATATATTACTAAGATAAATATATGGCTGAACATTTGCTTAAAGAAATTATTTTTTCTCTTAGCAAGAAGGACTATGTATGGATAGCTTGCTCTTTTTTATCATTTTTACTTGTTAATTATTACATCACTAAGTGGATATGGGGCAGCAATCTTACATCTTCTCAAAATGAAGGTAGTACTCGAGGCCATGAGATTTTAACAACAATTAATACAACAGACAACCAAAAACTCAATAATAGTTTAAAAAGAAAAATTAGAATTGAAGAGCTTGCGAGCAAGCAGTTGATAAACGCTAAACAAGCAAGAAAACACAGAAGAGAGGCGTATGAAGCTAAACAAAGGCTAAAGGCAGTGAAATGTGAGCTTCATGAAAATAAAATTAACAAAAAAGTTCTTGAAAAGCTGTCTGAGAGGAAAAAAGCGCTAATATGTGAACAAAAAGAATACGAGAAATGGAAGCTCAAGATAAATATTGATGAAACTGGTAATGAATTCGAATTCGGAGATGAAGATCTCAACAGTGAATATGAAAATCTAAGCAAATTTATAAATGCGATAACTAGGGAAAAGATCACTAATATCAACGATTTAAGCGTTGAATTTAATATAAGCATTGAAGACGTCATTTCCAGAATTAACCAGCTTGAGGAGCAAAAAATCATAGATGGAGTAATTACAGACAAAGGGCAATATATATTTATAAGCGAACAGGAGTGGGAAGGCATTAACTTTTGTATTAACAAAAACGGAAAAATATCTAAGTCAAAAGACCTTACATTAATTTGCAATGATGTAATAGCCATGTAATATATTTATTGTTGCGGGCTCCCACGATTTTCAAAGACAACACTCCCTTCCCCCCCCCCCCCCCGAAGACATCAAGCTTTCTCCACGTAACTATCACTTTGATTATTTTGTGTAAGTGATTTAAAATTTGTTTAAAATGATTAAGAAAGCCCTAGTTTCAACTATTGTTCTTGCATTTGCCCTCATCAAGGATACAAGATCTCAGGATGTTATTCTGGAAAATAGCAATGGGAACATAACTGAATTGGATAAAAATAGCTCGATGGAAATCATGTCAAATTTTACGTACTTCAATGCTTCATATACCCCTCTAGTCTTGCCGTTTGAAGTACTTGATCTTAACATGTCTGTGCATAGAAGCTTGCGTGCAAAGAAGGAGCAGAGAAAATATAATTGTTCTTTCAATTGTATTATTTCTGACTTGGATGGTTCATTAGCTGGAGTTGGTTCGAGCTATATTGCTGAATCAAATTCAATGATTTTCGGAGACATTCTCTCATCTAATATTAAATTTTTCCCTGCTACTGGTAAATCATACACTAGCTCATTGAAGTTTATTACAAACGGTCTTAAGAACTCTGTATTTACCGGATTTCCAGGAGTATATTACAATGGTGCTCTTGTCTTTGGTCCAGGTGGCATTAAGGATGTATTATACGAAACCAGGATTAATTCCGAAGATGCATTGGAAATTGTTAAGTATGTTAAGAAATTTGCAGTATCTAATGAAAAGTCTTTAAGATTTGAATCAAATAGAAACGGAAATTCTAAGTATGCAAAGATTTCTAATAATGAAGAGAAGGATGACGAATCTGCTGATTCGCTACGTCTATTGAACATCGCAATTGAGAACTCTAATGGCCTATTCGTTGATGGATTTGAGGGCGAAAACATGAAGGAGTATATGAGCCAAGAGATTGATAGCATGGTTCATAAGGGTGTTAACTTGTCTAAATTTTTGGAACCAAGAGAAGGTGAAAAGATTAAGGGAATATTCAAGATTGTCATAGTGGAGGACCCTGATGTGCTCCTTCATTTAAGAGAGCATTTGGAGACGTTTGTCAAAATGTTTGGCTGCAAAATCTACAGGTCAGTACCAAATGTATTGGAAATTGTCCCTCAAAACGCCTCCAAGCTGAATGGTGCTAGACTCATCTTGAAGAAACTCAAACTCAAATTCCACCAAGTAGCATATTTGGGTGACGGTGAAAATGACTTGGAGATAATGTCTAAAGTCGGTTTTCCTATCGCAGCTATGGGTTCAACCCCTGCAGTTTCTTATGTTTCTAGGGCTGTCCAAACGTTCTCCCCAGAAACTAGTTTTTCTAGTTTAATTGGTGAGTACTGCGAGGCAGAATGTAGCAAAAAGAAACTTAATTAATCGATAAGCTTTGCATAAATTGAGTTGTGTACTCATATATAAAGATTGAAGCTGATACGTGAACATTAAGCGATCTTATTATCCCATATTGAGGGATTTCAATGCACTGATCCACAATCGAAACAATTTCAGAGGGTATACCTTCTTTCTCTTTCCCTAAAATCAAAACAGACTTTTCTGGGAAGACGCATCCTTTAATGGAAATACTAGAGGACGTTTGCTCCAATCCAAATATCTTGTATCCTTCCATCCGCTTCCTCTGAACGTATTCTTTGATCTTTGTAGGTTCCAGCTCGTTTATTGGCAGCCATTTCTCTGCTGTAACAGAGATTTGTCTGAAAATAGGGTCGTTCATAACTTTCTTGCTGCTCAACAGTAACTCATTGGCGCGGAAGACCTCGCAGGTCCTAGTTATTCCTGCTATATTTGGAACTTTGTCAACAAGGCTTCCTATTACTATTAGCCCTGATCTATTTAACAGCCGGTTATCCGACCTCCTTGATCTTGGCTCACCGGAAATGAGGCTATCGTAGTGTGGAGGTTCGAATTTTAGTTGGTAGTTATGAGACCTCTGAATTTCTATTGCGTTATGCTCTTCTTTCTCTTCTTTTTCTTGTGCGTAGTATCCGCTCATCTCTTTGCATATGATTTTCTTCAGTAGATAGTAGAGACTCCACGAGGGTCTAAGATCTCCAAATATCAAATGGGAGTTCAATATGTATGTTTCGCATTTATCTTGCATTGCAAGTAGCTCCTTTTCAAAGTTGGTTTCATAAATATCGGTACTGCCATCCAATTTGCCTAATATTGAATCTAAGCATGATGAACAATTAAAGAAATTTTGGGATTCCTTTTGATCCGAGAACTCTACCAAATTATCTCGCGGAATAATATTTTCTACTGCACAATATTTAATTGGTTTCCAAATAGTCCAAACTATTGATAAATTCTTTAGCATCTTCAAGATATCATGATTATTGAAAATACTATTAACTAAAGTTCTCATATATTTTGATTCTTCTAAAATAAATAAATTAAGTAAAAATATTTGTTTGGAAGTATCTAGCTTATTACTCGCATAATATCTTGAATTTCGAATTATCTCTATTTTAGCCTTAGTTTCTTCAATTTTGAGGGCACTTTTAAAATCAATCGCTAATGAATGAATATTTTCAGTGTCTGAAGAGAAGTAACTTTCAAAAGACCTTTGTAAAATTTCAAAAACGTAATTATTATTATATGCATCATATAATGTATATAGAACAACATTTCTCAAAAGGGATGAGTTTGATATTGAATAGCTGGCAAACAAATTAAAGAACGAAACGTACTTATCAAGAAATTCAATATTTATTTTAATCCATAAATCTCCTTCAAAAGCAAAAATATCGCTAATTACTTCCGTTTCAGAGTTATCGTTAAATGGCAGAGGAGAAACATCTTTCAAAAAATGTATCAAATAGCTTGAAATGCAAAGATAAGAATAAATTACTTGCGTATGATTGTTAATATTGTTTGAAAGGCCTTCAATAATGTACTCAATGCACTTTTTTGGAAAATATACGACAATATTGCAGCCAAACATATCAATATACTGCCTAACATCTGGATTATAAAGGTATTGTAGATGCTTGAAGTAGAATCCAATCAAATAATTAACAAATTTGTCTTCGCTTGAATTTAAAATATTTATTAAACAACAAATCGACTGCCAAATATTAATTAGAAATTTATGATGGTTGCTATTTGGCAAGGGAGGGAATTTTTTTGCATTTTTGAAACTATTTTCGGCTTCATTAATTAAAAAGCAATTTGAAATATTTAAATCAGTTGTATTTACTTGAATATTTGTTAAAGCCAGCTTATCTTGAACTGACGCTGGAATAGCACCTTCTAATTTTTTTGTCAATAAAATAATTATCATTGAGATGAATTTTATTAACGAATCATGTTTTTTCGAATTCGAATCTTCGATAAGATTTGACAGATAAATAATTGTTACATGTCTTAAAAAACTACCACTATCCTCATATATCTTACATCTTCTATAAATATCAATCATTTCACTTATTCCAACATTATTCTCTATAGAAAATTCTTGAAATCTCACTTTGCTTCCGTCAATTAACCCTTGCTCTTCAAAAACGATCAATTCAACTAAAATATTTGCAAATATAATAATATTACTAAGACTTTCTGAATCGATTTGAATCATGTTTCTTGAATATTTAAGAGATTCTTCAAAAATATCTTCATTGCAACTTTCAATATAGTTTTTGATTAAATCCAATAAAGGGAAAATAAAAAACCGTACATTGCCGTTATTTAATTTAATACAAGAGTAAAAATGGTTGGCCACCTTATTTATCAAGTAATGTCTTTCAAACAATATTGTGTATTCTTTTTTTGTCAAAATTGAATTAAAAATTGTGAATAAATTATTTCTATAGATTCCATTATCTATCAATTCATCGCAATTTTTAATTATTAATTCAAATATTTTATTCAAGAGTTGAGAAATGAAGTTTTCTTCAAAATTATAATAATTTTCAATGCAAACAAAGCCAAGCAATTGTTCCATTAATAACCATATATAAAAACTATCAAAGCCACAGTGTTCAATCTCATAAAACAATATTTCTGTGATGTGTTTGAACCAATCTGAAAGAGATCCCTTTGCATACAAAAAATTATCTCCAGAGACTTTTAAGCTTATAGAATAATAATAAATATCATTTTCTACTAAACTGAAAGCTTCATCTGCATTTTTTGAAATAATTAAATTAACTAACTGAAACTTTAATTGAGATATAAGATTAAAAAAATCACGGTAATTTGAAGGGAATAATTGAACAAGTCTGTTCCCCCTAATAATATTATTATATTTACTCGAGTAATTTTCTGGAAAGCCTAACGTTAAAAATGATGATTGTATTATGCAATATTTGTCATTGCTTATGGAATGTATATCAATTATATCGTATAAAAAATTCGTTCTTCTGGCTTTATCCCAAATAATTAAATTTTGGTTGTTCATTAACAAATTTGATAACATTTTATTGCTTATTAACAATAAATTATTAACAATGTCAAAAATATTCTGTATCGATGAATATTTTCCAACTTTTTGCAAATAAATCAGACACTTTAATATCATTGCAAAAGAAATCTGTGAATTAATATTTGATTTTATTCTATTTAAAAGTGTGTCAATATCGCTTATTACTAAAATGCACCAATTCCATAATTTTTCCAGATAAAAATTATAGGAATCACCTTTTAATATTGATAACAAGTGAATATCAAGCCAAAGCAAGTCGATATCAATAAAATTATTTCCATCAGAGTTTTCGAACAAAATTTTCATTTTTTCGGAAATCTCAATTATCTTGTCATTCATACTACTATTTAAATTATACATTTCTTCGCAATTATAATATGAAGAAACAAATACAACATGACTTTTAATTATTAGACTCGAATCGCTAAAAGATCCAAAGATTTGTTTTAGCCTCCCAAACCCAACTCCTAATTGAAATATATTAAACCATGTTTTTGATGAAGTTAATATTTCAGGATCAAAACAAGAATTTATAACCAATTTATGTTTTATAATATTATTATATATAACTGCATAAATCTCATTTGTAGAAAACAAGTATTCAGGGATTATCCCCAAAAATAAAATAAGATTTTTTATTAATTCATCCGTAGAAAATTCGTTACAAACAAAATAATTTAAGATAATTTCTAACCATTTGGAATAAACTTCACGTCTCAATAATATTGGAACAAATTTAATGATTGGTATCGAAATATCAAGAACTTTAGTAAATAATTCTTTTGGGATAATAATAGATTCTTCGAAATCTTTGTGTTCTTGAAAAGAATATTTGTTGGCTATATCTTTCGATACATTTGTTTTAATATTACATGAATTAAAGTTATGGAACAAACTCTCAATCTTAGTAACATTAGTTCCTTCTGATATATTCATGGAATCATTGAAAAGATATAAGTTATTCCTTGTACCGATTGTTAAAGGGTAAATTAAAACACGAATTGGCGTAAAGGCTTTGATATTGCATGCAATGTATTTCAAATACTCATTAATCCATTCAATCTTGACCCTTAGTACGCAATAAATAAATTTCAGGAAAAGCTCTTCTATCTGAAGGCTGATTTTATTGTTAAGTGATGAAACAATATATCTTAAATATTCATTAAAAAATGTATTGCGCTTTATCCAGTTGGGTAAATTCTTGGGATTCTTAATTGCAAGGTTAATAGTATTAAAAGCGACAAATTTCCGAACGTTCAAATTCTCATGATTGAGCCCAATTTCTATTAAGCAATCTATCCACCACTCCTTTTCTAAATTTTGAAGATCGAACAATAATTTTTCAAATTTATCCCAATTAGTTTTTAATAAGTGAATACTGAAATTTTCATAGCAATCTAAAATACAGATAAATGATTTTACGTTGTTTAAATGATGGTTTTTATCAGTAGCATTGAAATTATTAAGATTTTTCTCTATTAATAATGTTTCTAACTTTTCCAATATAAACCTTGTACTTTTTCTTATTTCAAAATCTTTGCTAGTGATTCCTTGAATTAAGGATTTTGTGAATTTATTATAGCCAAAAATATATCCATTAGAAATAAAACATTCGATTAAGCCAGGAATTCTTAAAGTAAAAACAAATACTTTTATATTTATATTACTCTCGAATAATTTAATCATATTTCCAATAAGCTTACTTGCCTGATCTACGAAATCACGATTTAAAAACATTGGGAATAATAAATTTTGAGAATATTCCAGCTTGGAAACAAATGAATTGATCAAGAAAATAGAACCATCATTTTCATAAACCTCGGAAAAATTCTGAATGATTTTATAAATAATTGTGTTGAATGGTAAATTAAATTCAGGCTCAAATTGCATTTTATAACAAATATAAAAAATTAATTCAGTTAATGATTCAAATCCACATTTGTCTTCATATACTTCGTTAAACAAACTTCGCCATTTATTTATAACTATGTCAAATTCTGAAAAATTTGAACATAAAACATTGAAAATGATTTCATTGATTTGATCTTTGATTATTTTACATTTTATTTTGGGAAAATTAATTAAAAAATCCTCTAAAAATAGTTCTCTGAGGGAGAGTTTTATACGTTTAGATATGAGTTTTAATATGTAAATGTAACAGAGAAACTTTTTTTGAAACTTCAAATAATCTGTTTCTCTGACAAGTCTTAATATGACATCATACAGTTCCAAAGCAGATTTATTAATAGATTGTTCATACTGAACTTTTAATAGTACATCCAAAGCGCCGATTAGAGTATTATAATCGCTTCCAATTTCCTCAAGGTTTTCTACCAATTTTTGAATTTGCTCTCTCATTTTGTTACTTAAATAAAGTTATAGAAAAGAAAATTAGAACCGCTCAATTTGTGAGGTATCGTTACTAGCGCTATTTAAACTTAAGAGTTTTATTTGCTAACCAATTTAACAAATTTTTCATTAGCAATGCTAGCATCTATTTTTAGTTCCCTTAGGAAATACTCATTTTTAGCAAGAGCAAATAACTTTCAGTTGAAAGAAAGAAAAATGAACTTTTCTTTTTTATTCAATAAAAAAACACTTGCTTCATCCAAGCTGTATAGGTTTGCAAAGTTTTCCACATCATCAATAATATTAAGTGGCATAGTAACCATTTACTCTTTTGTGAATTTTGGTTACTATTTGAAAGATTCAATTAATTGGAATCCAAATTGGGATGGTAATTATAAACATGAAAACAAGAGAAATGGTAAGGTTGTAAGTGATAATGCACGCAAGTGGCACCAAAATATACTAGTTAGACATGCCCAGTATATAACGTCTGCTGCAAAAGATGAAGAGAAGGTACTAACCGATCTTGGGAAAGAACAGGCGGAAGAAACTGGCAAATATCTTTCGCAACAGTATGGAGAAAAGGTAAATGCAATTTATCACTCGAATTTAACAAGGGCTAAGGAAACAGCAACAATAATTTCAAAATACTTTCCTGGAGTAAAGTTGATCGAAGATCCCAATCTGGCAGAAGGAGTTCCAATTGCTCCCAGCCCTTCTGTCAGCGGATTTAAACCAACTATAGGAGAGATTGTAAAAGATAAGGAAAGAATAGATAACGCATTTAACACATACTTCTCTAAGAATGGAAAGTCATTTGGAGATAATGTAGACATTATTGTTTGCCATGGTAATGTAATTCGATACATGTTTTGCAAGGGACTCCAGTACCCCACAAGCGGTTGGCTTAGATTAAATCACTTGAACTGTGGCGTAACTAGAATGTCTATCTCAACAGATAGCCTTGTTATTTGCAGTGGCCTAGGTGATGGTGGCCATTTGAGACCTAGTATCCATACATATAATTAGAAGGCTACATGCCAAATGATTCTTTCGATTAAATCTTAAAGTTTTTTTTAATTTCATCACTAGGTTTATTATACCGCTCTCAAGATTGATACAGAAGTGAATATCCAAAAAAACCGCCTCAGGGCGCGGGCTGTGGGTTAAAGGGGAGACGATGGTTGTCCAGATTGCAGCGCATGTCTTTGTGCAGTTGTTATTGTGGTCAATGCAGTTCCAATTGAGGGTAGTTCTATTTGAAAGGAGATAGTTTATGAAAGGTGCTGAGTGTGTTATTTCATTAAGTTTTCAGGTATTTGATAAACGACAGGATTATTCAGGTAAAATTGCTCATGATCTAATGCATCATTGTAAATTGTGCACTTTATAAGATACTATTTAGATTGAATAACATTTTAAAATTAAGGTATTGAGAGATAATTATTTCAAGCTCTCTGAAGAGTATCGCCAATACTGGTCATTTTTATTGGGTTTTGTATCATTCTGATACTCTATGTTTTTGATCTACGAAATAGATCGACTTTTATTTTTGATACAGGTATATTTGTTGGTGATACCTACAAATAAATTATTTCAAGATAAGTCAAGAGATATATGGCATTTATTTGTGACTTTTTATGAGCAGTTATTAATATGAAATCGCAAATTGAAACTAATCGAAATATGAATGGTGGGTCCATTGCTATTCCTCTTATTGAAAATATTATTCAAAGCAAAGATGAAAAGCTAGTTAAAAGGAGCAATATTTTGACTAACTTAACATCCTGTGATATATTATCTGATGATCAGTCTCTCATTGGCACAAGAACTTTATCTGGCGACTCTCAATGCCTTGAGAATTATCCTTTTCTTAATATGTTAGGACAACAGCCATTAAATAATGTTATATCGGGTGATCGTATATTGATAGATTCAGTGCGAAATGTAGGTGGCGATGGTAATAGTGAGGGAGACATGATTTTTGGATATAAAAATACCAGGTATTTTGATACTGAAATTCAATCAATGAAAAATATGGATAGTAAACTTAAACAAACAAATGAGAGGAGGGCAGGAAGGCCACCCCTAGACAGGTCTGATTACTTTTGTCAGATTTGCTCTGCTACAAAAACTCCTCAGTGGAGATATATTTCGGTATGTTCGGTCGAATCAAAGTTAAGGGTCTGTAATGCTTGTTGGATGAAGCAAAGAAAAAAACGTGATGGTAAATGTTTACCTTTACAGATAGGTATGAACAATAATTTGAATTGTTCAACTATTGGGCTATTAAAAACACAAAAAATAGGAATGAATAAGGAAAATTATGATTCTCAAAGGCAAAGTTATTCAAGAGGAATGGGCGGAGTGGGATATAAAATAAGTGGAATTGTTGGTAAAAATTTAGTGGCAAACGGTAGAAATGTTTCAATAATGAATAATGCAGTTAACAAAGACCGTAAAGCTATCTCTCATGACCTTACTGAAAATTTGAACGCTTATGTTCCCAATGATAACTTGAAAAATGATCCAGCAAGTTGTAATCTTAATGCGGCGATTAATAATGGCCAATGCATCAAACCAATCTCATTTAGGTCATCACCTTACTCGGCGAGTTCGAATCTAGCTTGTTCTAACTCTACATTTGATTGCCAAACATGCGGTAATAATCAGCGATGTTATTGTTCTTCAATAATTGGGTTTCAAGGCATTTCATTAACGAATACAGTTACCAATGATATTCCAGAAGGATCAGGGAAGTTAGTTTCTGGCTCAAGCGAGGTAGGATTACATTGCGGTTATAGTAATATTTCTATTGATAAACCTTCAATTGATGTATGCAGCCAGGCCAATACAACCGGAATGAATTACAAAAATAGCAGTTCAAAAAGCTCGCTGTTAGAAATAAACAATCACTGTGCTCAAAATATTTTTATTGATGGTAACAAATTAACCGAAACTCATGTAGATGAAAGGCACAGCTTTGCAGAAAACTTTTCAATCAGTGAGCAACTTTCATTCGATGTTAATTGCGGTTTGAACACTGGCGAAAACAATATAATGGTAGGTATCGAAGAATCTTATGGAGGAAATTGCTTAAAACTGAATGTTGTAAGTAATGCAGAGGAAAGCCCTATAAATAGTATACACCAAAGTCCAACGCAAAGTTCAAGTATTGACTCATATCCAAGTCGGATTGGAGGTAAATTGAGCAATAGTGTGTTATCCAGAAAGTGTTCGGATAGCAGGAATAGCATGGTTTCTGGTAATAAGTTTTCTGTTTCAACGCCTGTCCATCATCAAGCATCTACCACAGTTTCGCCTAACACAAATTACTGTAATATTTCTTCTTATACCTCCTCTCCATGCCAGTCTTTCTCAACCTATGATGGACCATTTTTAGAAGATCCAAACAAAACAATGTATATTTCTTCTGGGACATACTTTTATTCTAACACTGAAACAAGCCGATGGAGCGAAGAGACGACCGTACAATCTTCGGTAGGGTTGAGTTCTTGTGTTGGAAATTCCAATAGTACGGAAAATGAGGAAAAGGCGGAAACGCTGTCATCCTTCCAATTGGATCAGGACACCCATAATACCTTGTCTCAGAATAACGAGCAAATAGAACATGATCAAGTGAATTATACAATCTTTAACAAGCACTTGGTTGCTACAGAGTCATGGAATTGTGATTATTTAAACATTGATATGTTTTGTATTCCAACAACAGATAAAAATCCAATAAGCTCTGAAGCTTCGACCTCTGTCCCTCATTATTCAGTTGGTTCAAAGTTCTTTAATTCATCTGTATCTTGTACCCTTCCAACTGTATACTCTGCAGAAGTTCAGCAAGAAGATGAAAGCTCAAGTCAAAATGATTGTAATTCCTGGGACTTTGATTCCTCATCAATTTCTTGCATTGACACATGGCAAAATCCCCTTTGGTATGACTCATATTCTAATGGATTCTGTAAGCTATCTTAACTTTTCTTTGTAGGATGTAGGTTGTAGATTTTAGTAGCTTTTGAGCTTTCATTTCTATAATAAATGTATATTTTCTACCAATTTTTCATGTATTAGTGGGTTATTTGGCATGTTATCGAGGTTCCCACGAAATTATGGCGGGTTTAACTAGTTGCATGCATGAAAGAAAGAAGTGGTAAATAAATGATTGCATGCGACTAGAATAATATTAATGAATTTTCATCAAATTAATGAGAACTTAGGTTTGATCGGACACGTTTCAAATGTATTTAGAAGGAAAATATGAGTAGCGCACAAAGTCATTTCGAAAATGGAGAAATAAAACATGATGTAAGTTGAATTTTGTACTAATTACGAGTAATTATTAAACAGTCACTAATAAACAATAGGGGGGCGCAATCGATCAAGATTTTATTAAAAAGTTCGCAATGTTTATTAATATCCTAAACACTTCTCAAAATAATAAAGAAACTGTTGCAGATATCCGAACTATAAATGAAGTAGAGAAAGATTTTCTGGGGAATTCGATATTCCAAGGTTGCACTCAAACAAGCGATTATATATTTAACACGCAAGAAAAATTTAATTCTAATTTACTTGAGAAGGCAAATAATTCCAATGATTACAATAACCATAATAATAGCGCGAGCCCGGTTGATGAGTTAGGGAATCAAAATTGCATTTCACTAGAAGCGTTAAAGGGAAAGATGAGCCAAGATGTAACTTTCGATTCCGATTTCAAGAACAAGTCAAAAAACAATTTAGATTTAAACTGGCAAGAAGGAAAGGTATCTATAAAAAAAGGTAAAATCAAGGTAGAATGCAATTATGCATTTACTCCAACTAAATCCAGTTTGAGAGTGAGATGTATTTATTGCAAGAAAATTTATTTTAGTGTCAAAGGATTTATAAGCCATAGAGGAAGATGTATTTATTATAAAGCATTCCAAAATACTCAATACGAAAGTATTTCTCAAAATTGCAAGAATAGTAATTCAAATAAGTATTTATCAAATAGTAAAGAAAAATCACTTCAAAACAATCAAATATTAAATTCTTTAGTGGATACTCAATATACTGAGAATAGTCAATACAATTCAAAGATTAATTCTGGCTTTCAAAGCTCAACAAATGAAGATACAACTCTATTTAATTACAACTCTGACAATAGATTTCATTTTGACGATAAGGAAATGGATCATTTAAGTACATACAATACACTAAGAAAAGTAATTAATGGAAATAATCACATTTTTGAATTGGAAAAAAGTTCTAATTTAAATTCGAATAAATCCGAATCGAGTAAAAACTCAAACGGAAAAATAGAGAATACAAGTTTTTACAATGATAAAATAGATGTTGAGAACTTCAAGATGTATTTATATGCAGCAATTTCTTGCCTTCCTAAGTATATTGTTGCGAAAATACTAAAAAGAAGAAATCCAGGTATTTCGATTTCTATTGATGAAAAATCCGAAGATATTACAAAAGAAGAACTAATTGACATGATATTCGCTGGAATTGGACAAAAAGTTCTTCAAAACAATTCAGATTTAAAAGGCGAGACAAATGAGAAATTACTTGAGCAGAAAAACTTGTTAAATAATTTACGGTGTGACAAAACGGAAAAAATAGAATTAGAACTCGAATCAATAAAGTCGGAGAGCAATTCTATTAACAACGATATAAAAGACGAAAACTTTCAATTAAATATTCCTGTATTTTTTAGGCATTCATTACCCAAAGATTCAGAATGGAAGTGCTATATTTGTAAGGTTCCAAGAAATGGGAAAGAGAGTATGAATATGTGCGTAAATTGTGGATACATATATCACCTGACATGTCAAAGCCAGGCGAATAAAATCACAAAAAATGATTGGTTTTGTGACTATTGTAAAGCCCATGGAAATAAGCTTAAACCAGGGTCAAAATTTCAAATCGGTGAGTTAGTATGGGTAAACTATAAGTGTACATTTTGGCCTGCTCAAATAATGGAGTTTTCCAAAGAACAATTTGAAGTATTTATTTTTCATATTGAAAAGAGAATAGAAAAAAGTTCAAATGAAATATTACCTTGGTCAAAGGGAATTATATCAATAGATGGACTTGCTTCAAAAGGAACTTTTGTTCGTGAATCTACGTCAAGTATTATGCATTGGCAATCGGTTTATAAAGCAATTAAGTATTATTTGAATTCTTTGAGGTCAAAACAAAGGAGATTACCGCAAATAAAAAAAAAAAATAGTTCAAATGAATTTAAAATAGATAATAAAAAAAAAAAAACTGATGTAATGGTATCTAACAACTCAAACTCTGAAACACGAGTTTTTCACCCAATACCTAGCGGAATAAATGATGGATTAGAACAGCATTCTAATGAAATAAGCCTTCTAGATGTTTCGTCTCATTAATATACAAAATAATTGTTAATATGAACAATTTTTCATGAATGACTTCAAAGAATTAGAACTTAATGATTTAGGAATTATTTGCTAAATTTACTGAAATAAAAGTATCTGCATTAAATATTCTTGTAATCCTTTTTTACTTTTGATAATTTTTAACGCAGAAAATATTTACATGAGTACATGCATGCATAATTTACGTAGTAAATAATTAAATATTTAAGATATCAAAAAAATACAAATGCTATGCTTGCTTTTATTTATTATAATTATCAGTATCAACAATGAAATTTCGCTTAGCTGCTCAAGCTCTATTTGGAAATCAGGCTACTCTGTTTTAAAGCCAAAAACAGACGATAGAAGCTATAAAAACATCACTTTAGAAAATGGAATTACTGCACTGCTGATAGAAGATAAATTTTCAGAAAAAGCAGGTTTTACTGTTGGGATAAAAGTTGGATCTTTTAATAATCCTGTTTATGCTTTGGGATTATTTCATTTAATTGAACATGTGCTTTTTTTGGGGACAAAAAAGTATCCGGCTCCTGAAAGCTACGATGAATTTATGGCCCAACATGGTGGAAAAAACAATGCATATACTTCAGAAGAAAGAACAATCTACTTTAATGAAATTGGGGAAGAGTACTTGGAAGAAGGATTAGATCGCTTTTCACACTTTTTTATAGATCCTTTATTTTATGAAAATGTTATTGAAAAAGAAATTCATATAATAAATTCAGAGCATTTGAAAAATATTCCCAATGAATTTGATCGTCTATTTCATATGTTAAAAACTCACACAAATAAGCCAATGTCACAATTCACAACAGGAAATATTGAAACATTGGTTGACATTCCAAATAAATTAGGGATATCAATCCCAAGACTACTTAAAAAAATGTATAAAAAATATTATTGTGGAATAAATATGTTTATTGTTTTATCTTCAAAGAGAAGTTTAACAGATCAGGAAAAATTATTACAAAAATATTTTTCTGGAGTTTTAATCGATAATGATGGACAATGCGAATTCAGTTCACTAAAAAAAGAGCATGGCATTTTGAACAAATCCATAATTGATCAAAAATATTTGAGTAAGAAGATCCACGTAAAATCTCTCGGCGGACGCGATTTACTGTGGTTAATTTGGTCATTTCCAGCTCGTTTAATTTCTCCTGTCAAACAGCCGTTGATTTATTTATCATATATTCTTAATTCTAAACAAAAAAACTCACTCTTCTGGTTTCTACAAAAAAACAATTATATAACAAATTCAAACTCAGTATATGAAAATTATACATTTGGTAGTATTTTCATCTATCAATTGGAATTAACATCAGAAGGGTTAAAAAATCAATTCGAAATAATTGGTTTAATTTATAAATATATCAACAAATTAAAAGAAAGCAAAGAATTATTAAAGGTTTATCAAGGAATAAGATCATTAACAGAGAGAGAGTTCATCACAAACACAGAAATGTTAGAAAGTTCACCTATGCATTCCACATCAGAAATTTGTTCCAAGATGATTCAATACGGAGTTCATGCAGCATTAAGTGGAGATATTCTAATCGAAGATGTTGATGAAAATTTAATTTACGAGATTTTGAATGCTATTTCGCCATTTGATACTTTATTTTTAGTAAGTGATGAACAGGAATTTTCAGGAACTTATGAGAAATTTTTTCATGTTAAGCACGCTATTGAAGACATTCCCATAAAAACATTAAATGCTTGGAAAAAAACAAAATTTAATGAGCGAGAAGAAAACGAAATAAAATTACCAACTCCAGAAAAGTGTTCGCCAATTAATTTAAGAATAATTCAAGAGGTAGAAGATTTATCAACTCCGCAAAGGTTAGATTCCATGTTAGCTAATATTTGGTGGAATGGTCCTGTAAAAAAAAGTCATAAAATCGGAATAAAAATACTTCTCAAGTTTCCAAGGAGATATAATAAAGGAATTGAAACTCAAGTTTGGGGAGAAATTATTACGTATATTTTAGATACTTTGATTAAAGAAAAAATTGAGAGGTATAGTGAATGCGGAATGTCATTTTATATAGAATGGGATGTCGAGGGTATCTTAATAAGCATAGATACATTTGGGTATTCAGATGATATCGACATTCTTTTGAACGAAATAGTTGCATCAGAAATTGCAAATATTTCTAATTTTGATTGCAGCATTTTGAATGAAATCATTGCAGAGCTAAATAATTCTAAATATGCTTTTAATTCAGAAGATACAACATATTCTAAAATTATGTTAATAATTAAGTCATTGCAAACCAATGGAGAATACACAGAGTGGGAATATAGAAACTTTATTAACAGAATGTTCGTTGAAATAGAAAATCAAAATCCCAGCAAAAATAGACATAAATTTATTTCATTCATACTTGAATATACACAAACAATTTTGGGTTCAAGTTCAAATAAAGGATACAATAAATGCGAATTGTTTAATAGTTGGGCATACAAGCTATTACATAGACAATCAATTATTGCATATTTACAGGGAAATATTTCCAAGAATAAATCTTTGTATCTAATTGAGAAGTTTGTATTAAATAGCAAAATTTTATCACTTAATGATAAATATTCAATGAAAAAAAAAATCCACAAACTTACAAGGCCGATTGATATTGCCTTAATAAATCCAGTTTTTGAGGATATTAATAACACTGTATTGGCATTTTACCAGTTTGGAGTCCCATCTTTTGAAGAAAAATTACATTTAATGGCATTACAGCCAATTATTCAAGGATATATTTATGACAATTTGAGGACAAACAAACAATTAGGATATATTATTTTTGCAAATATTGTTCCTATAAGTAGTACCAGGTTGTTGGTTGTAGGAGTTGAGGGAGACAACAATAATTCAGTTGAAAAAATTGAGTCGATTATACGTAATACATTATACGAGTTTTCAACCAGAAAGCTAGGAAATATGGAAAGTCACATGTTTGAAGATATTAAAAGCGCATTAATACAAGAAGCAAAATCAATAGGGAATTCATTTAATCAGAAGCTTAACCATTACTGGGATGAAATTCGTTACGTAGGCGACCTCTCAGAAAGTTTTAATCTACAAAGAGCAATAGATTATATTAATAATAAAATGACTATTGAACACCTCTACAACACATTCAGCAAACTGATCAATTCTAAAGAACGTACAAGGTCTCATTCAACAATAAAGGCTATTTACTACTCCAAAACCTCACCAGAGTTTAAGAAACAAGAATTTATTGATAAATATATGAACAGTGCGTTGAGCATAGCTCGTATGTCTTTGAAGGAAGACGATTTCTATTAAAATAAATAAATCATACAATTCAATGGCACTTTAATAATTATAATTTAATTATGAAATTTGATTTTGAATATAATATACTATTTTAATGTAGAATCTTGTTCATTATAAAGTCGAAATCTAACTCGGAACTTTAATTAGCGAGTGAGAAAGTTCACGAATAATTTCAGGAGAGATTAAATAATGATATTGGTTTTTGACAAGATCATTTAATCTATTAATTTGGTCGGATGAAAACTCGTATTTGTATCTTTGAACAAATACCAGCAGAGTTTTATGCCAAGTTACAGGTAAAATACTATTTGTTTGAACGTTTGTTGAATTTAGGTTGATGTTATTTTGTGAAAATAATGGTGAAGAGTCATTATAATGCAGGAATTTTTGGTCAAATTTGGTAAAATTATCAACCAACTCATCAATTACTTTCTTAGGCATTGAATATTTCTTACATAGCAGAACCATTATAAAATGTGTTTGACATGTATTCCACACCTTAATTTGTGAGAGCTTGATAATTGCAGCAGCAGTATGAAGAACAGGAATACTAACTTTACTTAATACACTCCCAATAATTATGGCTTCTTTGATTGTACAAGACTCATCTTCTGCAAGGGGCAATAAGATACCTTTGAACCATGCAGCAGGTTTAAACATAGCTTTTTTAAGTGCTTGGTAATAATGATAATTCAGTTTGCCATAATTTTGAGATATATTCGTTCGAATAGTAGGATATAAAATTTTTGAATAGAATTTTAGTGAGTCTTTTGGGGATAGATTTGAAGAAAAAATTCTTACTGCTTCATTCATTGCATTTGGAGACCAATTGTGTGGATTAGTAAGAAATACAACTTCCTCCCAATTTTCGAGTTTCGGAATAATACTAAATGCTTTTGGAAGTTTTCCAGATTTATATTTGGTAAGCCATTCACCGATTAAAGTATAAACTTGAGTTACCTTTTCGGGAATATTAGAGTTTTGACAACTTTCAGATATTTCTAAAGGTTTTCTATCTGAACTCTTCTCACGTAGCTTAGAAACAATAGTGTCTATGAAACCCGTTTGATTTCGAATGCTTTGACTTGAATGATTTTCATTTTCATAATTTTTTAATAAATCATTCCAATAAGAATTATCCAGTCCCATATCATCAGCCGTTCCTATTCCACTTTCATCAATATATATAAAACCGGCACTATCAATAGGAAGATTAGATTTTTCTTCAGATTCATTTGTTTCTTCGTAAATAATATGTTCCTGAATTTCATCATCGTAGAAGTCATTAAGCTGTCGGTTCGCCTCGTTCAAGATTTTTTTTCCAATATTTTTTGGCACTTCAGAAGAAAATTGTTCTTCATTAGAAAGGTTATCATAAAGGGAGTCATGGGAAGAATCTATTGGTTTAATTTTTCTTGGTTTTGAGTATGGGCAACTTGCAGACTCAATATCTACATGTAGAGGATTTCTGTTCCTAGAAGGCTTGTTTTTACTCTTTTTAAACTTTGGCATTGCACGTATTTAGAAGATTTAAGGGGAATATTAGCGTTTCAAATTCAATATATCAATTACCTTTATGTATAATAACTGACTTAACTTTATAGATACATTCATTTCACTTGCCCAGAAATATTTCAGGACAAGTTGATTAATTGTCACAGCTGACAAAATAGATGAGTTACCGAAGAGGCGGCAACTCAATACCGCCATGTGCTGAGACAAATGTTAGTTTTATTTTTAAAACGTATATGTTTTATTAAAACGATTGCTATTTAACTATTATTAGTTCTTATTGACTTCAAAATAATAATATTGCAGCGTTAAATCAGAGTTAGCGAAGTCTTAATTGGGCAAGCTTTGAATTGTAACAATGACCTCATCTATTTCAACAGGAACCGTAGTTGGCTTGAATACCGGCTTTATTGTGACTAAGAGACCACAACGACCCAGACCAAGTTCGCGCAAGGGAAAGCTTTCTGCAAGAAATGCCTTGGTTAGACAGGTAATTCGCGAAGTTGCAGGTTTCGCACCATATGAAAAGAGAATGATGGAATTATTAAAGGTTGGGTCTGCATCGACAGCTAAGAGAGCAATGAGATTTGCTAGAGCACGCTTGGGGACTGAAAGAAGAGCCAAGAAGAAGCGAGATGAACTTGTTGATATTATTCAGCAACAGAGAAAGAGAGCAGCATAAGCTGTTAAATTATCCTACGTGATAATTAATTACGTATCCTATGGGAGCTGTTTCTCACATAAGTTTATTACGTTAGATAAATATCGATTTTATGGATCTTCTCGAGTCTAGGAAAGCTGTTAAATAGGTATTTTAAACTAACAGTACTTTTTTTTCATTATTTTCATTTTTCTTAACCTTTTATTATCTCTTGTTCAATTCACTGCAAATTTGGAATTTTGTTCTCAGCCATGGACTCGTCTGAGTTTTCCCTGTAGTTCTCGTCGCTCATTTCATTGTATCTGCATTCTGTTAGATAGCTTTCCAGGGTTATTTGAGTTACAGCTTACCTCAGAATCTCGACCACAAGTAAGAAATTGTTGGCGGAGCTTTGATCATTAAATAGAATTGGAATTGTGTCACTTTTTTCCATATTAGAATCGAAAATAATCGTAATAATTTGCTTGTTGTGGTCGCTTGACATGTTATGGCTGTTTGAATACAAGTAGTTAAATTCAGAACTGTTTAGGAGTGTATTTATCTAAGATTTTGTAAGAATTGGACAGTTTACCTCAGTATAAACTTACAGCTTTAAATGGAATGATTATTGTATGTACAGGTGACTTAAATGTAATAATATTCAAATTTCTGTTGATAAAATATTTGCCTGAAACAAAAGACTGACTTGCTTGATCATAAATATCGACAGATACTCCATTTAATGCGCATTTAATAAAATAGTTTACGAGATCATTAATATCTGTGGAGCTCATTGATATCTTTTTCTGGTTTTCTGAAGATTCATCTCTTTTAGAGGAGTTCAACTTATATTGAAAATTTTTTGATTCCTCATCATTTGTATGTATCAAACTACACCAATCTGCATTAAAATTGACAGGATCTGTGCAAGAGCTTCCTCCAATTGAATAACAACAACTTTTCATTAAACTCCACATAATTATTAAGTTTTCCATAATTTTTTCACAAAGGGGAAAGTTTGCATGTATAAGCTCGAATTACAAAAAAAAATTATAGCAGAGTACTAAGCTAAAAAATACAATCAATAATTATATATGAGATCAGTTAATTTTATTTATAATAGTAATGACTCATAGGATTACTCCCCTGTTGGACTAAGTTTTGCCAGATAAATGACATACTGTTTGGTAGTTGGCAAGATGTGTTAATTTTACTATTTGCGCCGCCAGGCGCATGTAAGATTGACTTGTTAGAATTATTTCCTTGAGAGTCCATAAGTTCTCCTTTAGTTTCTGACTGATGAAGTTCGTTATTTTGGCTTTGTCCAACGACACTAGATAGGCTAGAAGAAGCTTCCGGGATATTTGGGAATGGATTGAGTGGCTTCCTTAACTTGGCAATTGGGCATTGTAATGACATAAGAAATTGAGTTCTTAATAACAAGTTGTGATGAGGGGAGCCAAAATCAGGGATATTACTCAATAACTCCCTAAGTTCAGGCACATTATTGACAATTATTGGAACTTTGTGAATCGCTTCTTCTTTAATTAGTTGTAATTGGGAAATTAACGCTTCAGTTGAACTAAGTTGCTTTAATTGCGGCATTTTTTGTTTGATACCTTCAATAAAACGTTGGGTATTTTCTTCCATTTGGTCTATTTTTAAAATTAAATCACTCTTCTGAATAGGAAGTCCTTTTAAGAACTCCCTTACATTTTTTAATATTTGAATATTTTCAAATTTTGGGTTCAGTGAGGGTTGGCTGGAGCCAACTATAGCACCAACTGTTTGCGCAAATGATGGTTTGAAGCTACCTGGAGGATTTGAAGCTTTTGTAAGCGAGCTAGCATTACTTGGGCTTTCAAAAACTTGATTTACAAAGTCTTCGTAGCTCTCTATTGAAGCTAATATATTTCCAAAAGAATATACAGTAGGGTAAATACAAGGTAGATTTAGCCCCTGCTTAAGAAACTTAACATAAATCTCAAATTCATTTGGTGTTTCCATTAAAAATTTGTATCTTTCATTCCATTCATTGCATTGATTTATTGATTCTTGAATTGTTTCACAATATTTAATAAAGCGTTGAATGCGCAACAAGGGTTTGTTTTCCTGATTTTGGAAACATGAGCCTTCATTTTCTAAAACAAAACCATTATATTCTGGAGGAATGAATCTGGTTCCATATATCTTTGAAAGATTAGCATCTGACTCTTTCCAAAATAAAATGTGTTGATTAATATTAACTAATGTTGAATGCAAAGGTTTTGGATTAAGTTGGTTACAATATACACTTGAAATTTGTTTTCCATATAGCAGTAAAATAGATTCCAAACAGTATGTGAACAATAAATGGGAAACAATCTTTTCTTCAGGAATGATTATTCCAGATTTGACGATGCCAATTAACAATGACTCTAACTCAGTTTTAAAGTTTTTCCCATTTAGTTTGTGTTGCTCGTGATCTGTAAACAAATTTCGATTATTTTGATCAATACTTTGAGGTTTTGTAAGGTTTTCCTGGCTAGAATTTTTAATATAATCTAAAATTGATTTACATTTTAGTTTTATCGATCTCAACTTTGGTAAATTCAAATAAAAAATTTTGCAAGAATTAAGCTTTATTGGAAAGTTTGGTGAAAAATGAACTAAGATATATTTGAATTCCTCCCAAGAAAGTCTTTTTTGATTTTTGAGAGTATTGATAAATGATAATTCTTCAGAGAGCTGAAAACTGTTTAGTAACGCAAGGTTTTCGTTATAAAATCCGAATTTAGAATTGAAGAATACCAAATATTTTAATATACAGTATAACCACTCAAATTCAACAGCTCCGTCCAAACCAATTAGAGACCCAATAATATACAAATTCATAATTTCATCAATTTCTAAAGGCTTTGATAAGCCAGCTTCAATTATTTTATTTTTGCCTATATAATCTAGATCGATATTATATTTACAGCCGGGAGAGATATCCTTGAAGACCGTTTCAAAGTTTATTTGTAGAGTGCCAGCTGAGTTATCAATCATACAGGGAAAACTTCTTCTAATTTGTTTTTTAGTAACTGTACTTGGGAATAGCAAGCGTCTCTTTCTTCCCTTCTTTGGTTTAATGGAATTCAATTTAGGATTTAGCATCTCCTTTGCTGATAATTTGTTTTTAAGTAGTCTACCTTTACGGCTAGTTTGCGTAATATCAGACATAGCAACAGCTTGTTCATGCTCTATATGTTTTTCCTTTAATAAATTTTCGTCTTCTTCAGCTTTATCCAGAAGATCACTCTTTTCTTTCAGTATTTGTTTATTCATTATGCGTTCTTGAATCTCAGCTGGATCAAAGAAAACTGAAGAATTAAATTCAGAAAACTCAAATGGGTCCCATTTTAATATTCTATAAAAGTCATTCACCCAAACATTAAATAGATAAAATGTATTTGCAATTACGTTTCTTTCATGAAGCCTAATGAAAGAAATTTTATCAGAGAAACTGCTCTTCATGATTTGCTTAAGGTTTTCTAAAGTTGGGACTTCTCTTTTTAATGATTTATCATAAGTTTTATTCTTTTCTGCTCGATCAATAGATTTACAGTGTATATCCGAAAGTATGTAAGCATTATTACTATGAAAAAGTTCAAGATTATTGCTGTTTTTTAATAAGTTAATAATTGAATTAGAACGACCAATTGAAGTTGAAGACCTCAAACTACACGATGGGCAAGTCCAAGATGACAATTCATTTGCTGAATTAGAACCATTTGATAGCTTCTCTGGAAAATTATTTGACTTGGAGGAATACCCAACGCAATCCTGGTGGTACCAACGGCTGCATTCTTCGCAAACAATCCAGCTAGAGTTACAGTTTAGAGGTGAAATATTATTAGTATGTTTTCGTTTTCTGAAATTGGAACAAATAGAACACAACTCTGCAGGATTGTTTTGAATGTTATTGTATACTTCAATGCAAAGGATAAAATCTAACAATAATTTGCTTTTATAAACCTCCTTCTTTGGATAATTTTGGGGATCAATCAATCCAATATATTGCAATTTACAATCACTTCCACAGTCATCTTCAACAATGGATTCTTTTGAAGCTGAACTACCGCTTTTATTCCAATAAAAGTAACCGTTCTCCCATCCAATGTTTGAATTACAGTTTTGGGAATTATTTAATTTGGAATTTTTATTATCTTCATCCTTGGATGTAATAGACATCAAATCTTGAACACTAAAATATTTATTGTTGTTTTCATTTAACAACCACAAATAAAATGACTTTGGAAAAACGCAATTAGGCAAGCGATCTATTTCTTTGTAATCCATGCATATATTATTAAATATATCTTCAAATTGTGATTCGTTTTTTGTCACACAAACCTGTTCTCTTTTAGGTCTTCCTCTAGGCCTTGGAAGTTTTTTAACTTGAATGTCTACTTCACCATTCTTTTCAAAATTAGAACAAGTTTCATATTCATTAGCGTTGAAGTTTGATATGATATTCATAATTTCTTCATCTTTGATATTATAAATATTCTTATCAAGGCCAATAGTTTTCATTATTTGACTATTCTTTGAGCGTAGAGTAATTTCTTCCACTATTCCTTCAATATGTACCCATGGACATAATATTGTATTTCTAGGTAATAGTAATATTGCTTCTCTAGCGGAGATTGTCCATTTTAATGCATCCACAAGAATATTTACAAGCCTCGATTTAATTGGTATTTGAATTGGTAATTGATCGCATGTCTCAATTAAAGAGACGAATTCTTTGAGTTCCAAAGTATTTTGAAGACGCTTACATTGAGAGTTTGCTATTTCGCCAGTATTAATAGTACCGAGACAAATATTGTTTGTACTGAAAAAATCAAAACAAACATTTTTCTCCCAATCTTCAAAAACTAATTGACTATTTTGTTTTTTTATTGCTTCAATGCCACTTATTTCACTGATATCATCTCCCAGGCTCGCTTTTATAAAATTTGGGAATTTAGTAATAACTAAGGCCATCCAAAGCAAAGAAAATTCAACCATTTTACATAAATTTGAGAATTCTTTTAATTCAAATTTAACAAACTTTTTTCCAAAATTGATTAGGAAAAGAGATAATTCGATACTTGGCATTTCAATATTCCTTAATATATTGATAATACTATCAATGTTTTCTTCATTAACCCTTTCTCCATTAATTAGCGATTTAGATCTCTTATTTCTTTTGTATTTTATATTTTGAGTTGATATATTTGGATCCTGTATGGTTTCATTTTTCTGTAATTCTGTATCGCTTAATCTATAATTACTGCTGACACCTAAACTTTCTTCGAATTGTTGAATATTTAATCTTTCTTCATCGGATAAGTGGATACAATATTTAAGATTTATATGTGATTTAATAGAGTTGAGTAGGCTTTCATAGTAAGATTTTTCATCGGCAAAATTCGATAAAGCACTCTTATTATTCCTTAAATAATGCAAAAGGTTTAAAAATAAAGGGGCACTATATTTTGAATAGTCATCAAAAAATACTTCCTCGGAAGATTGTTCATTTTTGCATAGAATATTCTCATCAAGCTTTGTTGAATAATCATCTAAGCGTTCATCAGCCACTTCAAAAGTATGTAACAATCTCTTAATAATATCATTATTTTTCCCTTTAAATTGGATTAAATCATTCATCTCCAACTCATTAAATCTTTCAAGGATTTGATTCCAATTTAACTCAAATTTGACTTGATTGATAGCACATTCTTTTTCTGGTACTGAATTAATCACGAGCTCACTTACTTGGCTCTTAAGATATTCTTTTAACAAATAATCTATTGAAGATTTAACGTTAAGTGATAACAAGTTTTTTGGAACTTCTCTATTATAAAAACTTTCAGCTTTTATGTTATCAATTATGTTAAAATGATTAATCTTGAAAACTTTCAACCATTCACTAGAAATATATACAGCTTTCCTAAATTTTTTGAACAGATCAACATCAATGTATTTCTTTTCAATTAACATTCCAGTTGAATCAAGGCCCTTCATTAAAACAGATTCAGAATTCAAAACTATTTCTTTAAGCTCTTTGATTGTGAGCTGACTTTTTTCATGAATTTCAAATGAAAGCTGAGTTTGAGAGCCATTGGTCTCATTTATGTTTGAATAGTTTTCTGGCATAATATTTAAATCATTAATTCTAATAAAGTTAACAATATCATTTGCTTCATCGAATGTGGGGATCTTTGAATCATTTGAAGCAGCAGAATAACCATATAAATTTGTTGTGAAATAAGGATTTTCTTGATTAATTAGTGCGTTGAACATTTTCTGATTGATTTCACGCAATAGAATCTCATCTTGTATATAACTTATTAAATCCATAGAAATTGTGTGTTGATTACAGCTTTCCAGGAGGTTCTTTAAATCAGATGTAAATTGCTTAATTGAATTTATTTGGTCTATAACTTCTGAGTTTTGTTGAGTAGAAACTTGGGATTGATTCAAATATTTATTTAATAACCTAGAAAAAACTTTATCTCTTCTTTCATTAATACATATATTCAAATATTTAATTCCCTGGTTACGTAGTTCTACAAAAGAATTTACGCTCTGTCTTAGCTCTCTAAAAGTAACGAGTCTTTCGCCTATTCCATAATCTACTCTAACCAAAAGTTCTGCAATTTCGTAAATTATCTTATTAGATGGTTTACTATTCCTTTTATACTTTATAACTTTGCAAAATGCATCCGAATGCAGAGCTGTGAAGTATATTTCATTCCATTCTATTGACTGCTTAACTTGAGCTTCGAATTTATTGAAAATTTCGTGGTCAATTATTCTAATTGTTCTTCCTCTTTGAAGCAAGCTATTCCAATGTTCGATTCCCATTGGATCATTTGAGGAATCTCCCTTTACACTTTTTATCCAACACTCACAAATAGATAAGTCCTGAATCAGTTTACCTGTAAACTTCAAATCTATTAAAATTCTTTTGAAGTCAGTAATACCCCAAACAGAATTTGAAACAAGTCTTTCGTTTATATTATTTAAGTAATCCATCACCTTTTTCCTCTCAATTTGTTCAATACTTGTGCTTTCACAATTTGAAACTATAATTTCTGTCTCTTTCAAATAAGAGAACATTGAGAGGGTATAATCATCACATTGGTTTAGTTCATCCAAGTGTTTTTGCCATTTGTCCCATTCAGAAATTTTCACTGGTAGGTTGGAAACCTCAATATTTAGTTCATTAAGTCTCTTATAAGAATATAAAAGTGAAAACGGGTGTTTTAAATCTGGCAAATGATTAGACTCTTCATCTCCGCATTTTAGAATCGAAATAATTCGATCATAATCACTTATTATTTTGTTGATTTTTAATTCAAGTTTATTAAATGAAATTGGAAGATGCTTGAGGTCTTCCAAAATACTACGCCAAACTTCAACTTCTTTCTTTTCAGTCTCATACTCATGAATTAAGTTGGTCCAATAAATTAAGATATTTTGTAGTTTTGTAATAAATGCGGCAGCTTCTAGTTCTTTAATCTGGTTCCAGTGTGAAATATTTATTTGTTGAATATCTATTTCTTCAATGCTAATTTCAGGACTTTTTGGATCATAGCTTGCTTCAGATTGTGTAGTATTATTTTCGCATACGCTTGAGTGATGAGCTAATAACTCTTCATTATTTTGAGGGTCTGATTCTTCATTTTCTTTTTTTATATTAGGTAAGGATAGAGCGATCAATTTATTAGGTTGGGTTTGATTTTCATTTTGTGTTTTTGCCAAGTTAGAATGATCAAAGTCAAAATATAACTTCACTTCATTAAATCTTTCAATAAGCGAACTTAATTCGTAGTCATTAATAGGAGCTTGGATCTCATTAATGTCCATTTTCCAAATGATGAAATGCAATTCAGCAAAAAGAGAATCTTCTGTTTCTTTTGAAACAAGAATGCAGCTACGCTCTAATAACAGGCTTATTACCATTGCAATGTTAATTCCAGATATCTTAGAGCATTTTAAATATTCTTTTCCCTTTTTGAGCCATTTTTCACAGCTATCTTGACAGGACGTAAGTTCTTGCAAGATTGTCATTTCATATATAGTAAGCTCGTTTCCAATTTCTATTAATTGCTTCAGTTTTTCATAACTTAAGCGTTCATGAAACTGGGAGTTCATGAAGTCTAAAGCTTGTTGAATTTCAAGCCTTGAAAACTCACTTCCTTTTTTTATACCGGCAACAGTATTCCAAATACTTGAAGATACATTGTTAATATCTTGTTTTGTGTGAAAGTCTGAGATCGTGTTGAGAAACTCCTTGCTAGTATTTAGCCAATCACCACTCTCTTTAATTTTTTTGCGTAATTCTGGAAGGTATTCACTCATATCTAGATAGTCGCATAATGTATATTCTGCTTCCTCTAAAATAAGTTGTGCTTCCATATAAATGCACAGTCCATCCATAAGTCTTTTATATTTCTTGTTCCATTTTCTCCAACGTAAATATACAGGCTCCATATATTTCATCAAAGGAATAATAATTTTGAGTGTGGAACTTTCAAGCCAAACTTTTTCATATTCAGTAGGTCTTGGGAGCTTCCAATTTTTAGATTCTTCCATTTCTATCTTTGCTTGATCAATAATTTTTTGTGTTACTTCAGATATGTCATTTGGAGCTGTAGTTTTGCAGGCAGAAACTAAGCTATATATAAAAGGTGGAGATTGAACAACATTGAGCCATTCTTGAGCCTTTTGGACTCTATTAATTAATTGTTGTTTAGCTGCCACATTTTTTTCATCCAAAAATTTTGATGCGGGCTCATTTAATAAATTTTCTGCAAAATTAAATTTCATTGGACGGCTAAGGCTTCTTTCAACCTTTTCAATCCAGTTGCTTGCTGCTATTTGCTCGGTAAGGTCATTTATTCCTGGAACTTCTATAAGTATCTCGTCTTTATCTTTTATTAAGTCTTTGCACTTATCCAAATTTTTCTCAATTATTGCAGATTGTACATTGCTCCTCCATGACTTCAACTTTTCTAATTGGCATTTCAAGAAATCCAAATAGTTTGACCTAAACGAACAGCTTTCTCCTTCTTTCAATAGTTCACATAACTCTGTAATTGGGATCTTACAAGGAGACTTGAGAGCTCCTAAATTTACTGTTGGGTCGTCTATAGAGAGTAATTTTTTGATTTTTTCTTCGAATGCTAGCGATTCTTCAACAGCATTTACGAGAGTTTCCAATTCTGGAAGTCTAATTTTATTATTTAGTGCTATCCCCTCTTGTAGCAGCTCAATTCCCTCGTTCAAAGTATATTTTAGGTTCTTGTAGCTATCATTAAATATAAAACCAACACTTTTCTTCCAATTGTCTATGATGCTAATAAAAATATGTTGATTTATCGTTTTTTCCCAAAGTTTTCCATAGGAGATGGGGCTAGAATCCACGTATGATTTATCGTTAATAGCCTTACCAGATATTTTTGTTTCGTCTAATAAATTCTTATTTTGAGTTGTCATGGAGTCTTGAGATTTATTGATGGACCAGCAAACCTCATCCTTGAATAATTTAATCCTATTCAAGTCAGTTTTATATTTTATAGGAGAAATACTAGTTACGTTTAGATCCTCATCTCGTGTTAGTATTAATTTTTCTGCATAGGAAGGAAAGCGTTGCGATTCCGACACATTTTTAGACATATATTCCAATATTTTTTCTCCCGAGAGGTAGTTAAAATCAGTTTCCATGCTCCTAAGTAAAAATCTTAAATTTTTGAGGGTTTCATCGGTTTTTTTATCAGTTTGTTCATTCTCAACAAGGTTCGGATCATATAAACGTTCGCACTGAAGAAAATAAATAAAAGGAGTTAGAACAAGTAAATGAAAATGTACAAATTCACAGTAGGATATTTATATATTAGATTTTACTTACCTTTTTAAATGAAATCTTTATTTCGTCTTCGCGATTGGGCTCTGAAAAAATCGGAGGCACCCATGCCTGATAAATACTAGGTTCTATGCGAATGCTCTTTCTTAATTTTCCACTACTTTGAAGCATCTCTATTTGTCATATTATTTTAAAAATTTATACAGCCTTATAATCTATTTTTGCTAGCTTAAGAAATATAGAATCATAATATAATAAATTGAATAGACTTTGGGCTGGAGTAATGCAGCCAATACTACCGCATTTTAATCAATAATTAAGAAAGGCGAGTTTTATCACTTAAGTTTAATTTATCATCAAAATTTTGATATAATTACGATCTATCGCATGTATCCTATTTCACTACTTTCAGCTTAATAAATAAAGTTATACTAGTTAAAAAATAGATAGAGGAAAAGCCAAAAAAAAAAAAAAAAAATCAAAACAAAAATGGTCGATAAAACATTATCCCCATTTTTAACTTCTAATTAACATTTACCAAAAAGGCAATATTAGATAGTAACTTACACCATATTTATGAGTAACAATAATAAAGACAATTTTTGAATTGTTTTGTTTTCCAGAGTAATGAAAATAAATTCAGGCTCGGTATTAATCTTCTGTCACATATTAGACTAATTAGCGTATCAATACATTTGAGGTTATTCAATGGGAAGAACTTAATATTAAAATCTTTGATAAATTAATTCTAAAGTAATTCCCAAAAATATTTAGGAAAAAAAAAATTATAAACAGGCGGCGCCCAGAAATAATGTCAAAGTAATGGTTTATAACTGAAAGTTTCATAATAAATTACTAATTATAGCCGTGAATCATTTTAGAATATTTGAATAATATATATTATAGGCTACATACTGAGGAGGAGGGAGAGAATTGTGGGAGATGAGCTCGAACATTATTGGGATTGGACGGACTTCCATGATGAAAAGAGAGATTAGGTGGGCGGATATTGAGGAGGATGATCACGTTTTTCTTAATGAAGATAATTTACCGAACAAAACTTCAGTTGAGCAGCAACTTGAACAACTCAATGAACTAGAAAGCGATCATTTCCTAGAAATAGAGTCTTCAAATATATTTCTTCCTTTAATTAAAGGTAAATGTTCACGTGCAGCTAGAAGACAACAAAAGCTCAACGCTTTGGATGACGATATAGATGAAATTCTCAAGGAGTTTGGTTTAGGAGATTCTTTAAGAAAGATAGAGGAAGTTGAGGAGATTGTAAATAATGGCTGCAACAACTCTATAGGCTGCAAATCTTATCAAAATAAAGTTTCAAAGGAGTTCATAGCAGAAAGCACTGCAAGAGCATTAGGAGAGATCAAAAGCCGTAACAAAAAACAAAAGAAAAAGAGTTCAGCTAATAATCATTATTATTAGATGCAAATTTTTTTGATATTGCCTTAATATGGGCGAATCATGGAAAGGTATTTTTTTTAAGTATATATGCATATATATGAATTCCTCTTTAGTTTATTATTTAAAATAGGATATTATAAGCTTGTTTTTTGCTCCGGTGATGTTTTATTTTTTTTTTGTTTCAAATAAATATTAAGATTAAAATGTTATGCCTCGATACCAGAGGCTCAAATCGTATAGGTGGTTAGTACACCGCGTTGTGGCCGCGGCGACCCAGGTTCGAATCCTGGTTTGAGCACTTTTTAAATCCCAGAAAGGGTCTATTTTTAACTTGTTGAAATTTTCCGGATTAATTTTTTTTTTAAAATTATATTCTAACTATTCATAAACTAATATTCACTTTTTGTTAAAAACACTAATATATGAGAATTCCACAACCAAAGAATTTATTTAATCGAAAATAAAAATTTATGTCGCTATGTATCAAATTCCTTGGGTAGTTAAAGAATCATGCGTAGTGACGAATGAGGTTGCATACCATCTTATTGGAAAATGCATTAGAAACCTTGCAAAGCTGGGTAAAAGTGAATTTGAAGAAAATCCTTCTTCAATGCAAGAAACAGTAAGAGAAGTGGAGAAACTCTCAACGGAGCAGCTACAGAATATTAGAGAGAGTTTTATTAACAAAGGGGAATATGATAATGAATGTTTTGAACTTCTTCGAGTCAAAGGCACCGTTCAGCTATTACCTAACAGCATAGGGAATATTGAAGATTCAATAAAAAAATATTTATGCTGCTTTTTATTTCACTATATTGCAGAGTTTCAAGGAGTTTGGATATGTTTTCATAAAATAAGTACTGTTAACACGTACGGATATGTGCCAGACTGCGAGCCTAATGGTTCTTTTCTTGTAAATGTAGAATTCAAAGCTTTAGTATTTAAACCTAAAATAGGTGAACTATTAATATGCCGTATTTCGCATGTGTCTCCATCCCATGTTTCTGGAATTACCTACGGGATTTTGAATGTAGTAATTCCCATGAAAAGTTTTAAAGGAGATGAATATGAATTTCAAAAGGCAGACTCATTAACATACGAAACGAATACTTTGGTAAACAAAATAAACAAAGAAAAGAACTTAAAAGTCGGATCAATAATATTTGTTCGTATAAAGAAGTATAGTTTTTCCGATAATGGGGACTTTATTTCATCTATAAGCGGTCAATTCGAATCTCTTATTGATTAATATTATTGCGTTGCTTTAAACGCAACAGATGAAGGTAGAATCAGGCTAGTTTGCTTTCCTGAACATCTAATTAACAATTAATCTTAGGTATTTAATTTGTAATTCTATTGGGCATATTTTTAAATGACTGACATTCCAAATTTCATTCATGAATCTTGATTTGGAACGAAAATAGTTGAAATGTTATAGTTAGATTTTGATGTTGGGGTATCTCCAAGAGTAATAAAAAGTTCTTCTTGAGAAATATTATATAATGAATGATTTAAATCACAATAAGTAGAATTTGAAGCGTGCTCGCTTTCATGTTCTTCCATATTAAACGACAGCTGATTATCAATATTTACTACTTGTTTATCCATACCAGGTATAAGAGAAGTTATACTGTATTTTCTTTCAGAATTAAAGTCAGATTCTTTAGAACTTTCATAAAGGTTGAAGAGAGAGTTTTTATGAGTGATTCCAATTATATTGCTGGAATCTTCAATATTTTGATTTGATTTTAATAAATGCTGATTTTCGAAAGAAGAAACTAGTGCAAATCTATCTGTTTTTTGAGTTTCAAGGCTTTCATTTGATATTGAATCACCTTCTGTAAGGTTATCTTGGAGAAATACTTTTTTTTCTAAATGATTAATCTGGTTTAACGGGTTTCCTTCATGAATTAAAGTCTCTTTGTGGCATAACCCAAAACTATCCTTTTGATCATTTGCATATGAAGGGAGACTCTGTATATTCTTCGTATTCGATATTTTTTGGTGCTCAACGACATCACAAACTTTTAAATTGACTCCGTGATATATATGGCTTAACTGAACGTAACTTTGGCCATTTAAAACTGCAGAAGTACTAAAATCTCTATTGTTACTAATACTACCTAATTGACTATTCTGAGTATTTATTTGTTTGGAACCCCAACTTTTGTTTAAGAGGCATTTGTTCTCTTTTTCATAATTTTCTATATTTAAACCATGCCCTTGTAAAAGCTTGACTAATCTGCCTCCATCCCAAGAAGGTTTTGAAACCTTTGAATAATTGTCAAAATTACTATTGAACTTAAAACTAGAATAGTTCATTCCTCCGTTTGCTCCCCCAATGTTTGGATTTCTTAAATATACACGTCTCTGATTATTTGATTCAAAGTCATCGCAATGCTCTATATAAGTTTGATTTCCATGAGAGTTTTGTCCAAGAGGTTGCTCATAGTTTCTTAATAGTGTTCTTCTATACCTCCTTCTTCCTCTCATAGAGTTTCTCCTAACAGTAGGCAACGAGCCTGATTCTCTATGATCCATAAATGAATTTGTCAAATTTACAGGTTCGTACAAATTATTATTATCATTATTATTAAAACAAGATGAGTTCTCACAAATTAATTTTTGAGGGCTAATGTTTCTAATATCATCAATATTTATGTGCTGATTAGAATGAGAAACCTGCAAATTACCTTCTGTGATGCCTCCGCTACAGGATTCATATCCCACACTAGCATATATCCTACCATTTTCGCCAGAACATCCATAATTTGAGTCGTGCTCCATTATCATTTGAAAAATACAAACCAAATGAGTAATAATTTAAAGATCAACTACATTTCCTAACTGGACGTAAAACAAACATGAGGGGGCAAAGAGAAGATGCATGCACCCCCCCCCCATCAAATTAAGACAAAAATACTAAAATACGAGATCGTAATTGCTAAAGAGAATAAATGTTAAATTAAATACTTAACCTGGTGGCCATGTAAAGTTACGACCACCTAGTATGTGGATATGTAAATGGAATACTGTTTGACATGAACTCTCGCCATCATTAATTACAATTCTAAAGTCATCTAGATCTAAAAGTTTGGCAACTACCGGAACTTTGGTCATTAGGTGCCCCAATATTTCCTTGTGTGTTTCAGTAGCTTTGCTAAGCCTTGTTAGACCACTCCTCTTTTTCGGAACTAGCAATGCGTGTACTGGTGCTACAGGGTTAATGTCATGAAAGGAAATACATAAATCATCTTCATAAATTTTCCTGCATGGTATCTCCCCACTAACTATTCTATCAAAAATTGTCACTTCTGAATCTACCATCGAACCAAATACAGTAATATGTAGAAAATCCAAATCTACCTAATTTACAAAATTGAAAGGAATTTGTTCATAACACTTAATTTAAAAGTTTGTCTTTAAGCGGGAGGAAATTTTATGCCTTTAAAAGCCGCAATATTCTGTCATTGAAGTTGCCACAAGCAAATAAAAAAATATAGTAATTACTGTGGCTTAGCTTCGAATATTGACCAAAGATGAATTCCTATGTTGTAAATGAATCCTTTACGTAATAAGCCATATCAACATATCCAAACTTTCGCTTTTTTCTTACTACATAAATTAAAAACCAATCCTTACTTTTTCTAGTATAGTATATATAAACATCATATATTTTAACTGAATAGATTGTGATAAATCGATCAGATAGACTCATTTGTAGCTAATACTAATACTAATTTCTTCGCTTTCAATAAAATAATCATCGTCTAAACTGTCTTCAAATTCCTCACAATTGAAGTCAGCATCAAATTCTTGGAATGTTACATCTTGTTGATCGTATTCGATTTCGTTCGAATAACTATCTTCAAAATGATGAAATATTGAGTCCTGATCCATTTCAGTGCTGAAACTGGATTCTTCGTTAGAGCATGAATTAAGCCAAGAAATAGTAAAGTTATTACAGCAATTCTCGTCGTTGTAGTTCCAGAATAACCTCTTTATTTTCCGATTTCCAGTTGATTCATCTGAATCCTTGAGAGGAATGCATGTTGCTGCAAAGTCTGCAATAAGGTTTTGTGTATGCTCTTGATTGTCTTCATTAATGAAATCCCAATGAGTTAGGTCATAAAACTGACCTAGTCTCTCTTGTTTAGTTACATAAACAGTTCTAAATTCGACCGTCTCACAGAACGCAACAGAGCACTTAGGTTTGCTTCTTTCCTTTACCTCACTATTCGGCATTCGTAGAACGCCTTTTTTATTTCCGCGAATTGGAGAAATAGACAACATTGAAGCCAAATAATCACGATACCTTATTAACTTGCAAAAATTTTAATGTAAAGCAGTCAAAATCTCATATTCGTATTCACAGTATACAAATGAATGAGAAGGATCAGTTTCGATTCAACTCTAAGTCGAGTTCAATTGCTGCCTTTAATGAACGGTGCGGTCTGACTATTGATTTCCACAAACTGTCAAGTTGAAAACAGTCAATCCGCGCCTCTCTGATGGAGCTTTTGTGAGCGCCAATAATGAACTTGTATAAATTATATTGTAGAGAATGCGAAGCTAAGAAATCAAAGTAATGAAGAGCAGTAGCCTATAACAGAAATGTACATATTTGGGAATCCTAACAGGGAATTCAAGGGTTGGATTAGCACGCACTATCGAATATTTTCGAAGCCATACAGTAAAGGAGGGCATCTATAGCAGTCAATAAAAATTCAGTCACAATTAAACTTTCTAAAATTATGGTGCCGCCCATCCAAATGGGCGGTGGGAGACAATACATATGACCTTGTTAATTTAAGGGGCATTAAATTGTTAGTGGACTAAGAAAATAGAATGAGGAAAGTGAAAGTAAAATAGAAAGTTGTGGGTATACGTCTTTCTACGTACGTGTATTAAGGGGGAAAGGTTTAAAGCGCAAAAAGGTATAGACAGCCAGACAACAATCAATAATAGCCTATAATAATACCGTCAATCTAAGTATTATTAGCTTAGCAGTTAAGAATTGACTATAGAAGGTTTAATATTATTCTATTAAGAGGGAGAAGGGGAAAATCGTCCAAAATAAAAAAAAGAAAACGAGAGTTGTTTTATAATTAAAAAACGCTTTCAGAGCAAATCTTATATTATATTAGGCAATCATATTGGGGATGAGAGTATAAAACCTTCAAGCTGCTATGGATACAGATTCAGCGAATGACACTTTTTTATGGTCTTTGACAGAGATAGAAAATGATTGTTCATTATGTTTAAGACAAATTGGCATATCGAATAATATTCCGGGAGTAGTTCTTCAGTGTTGCCAGCAAGTTGTTTGTGAAGATTGCTATAAGGATGAATTAATTAACAAGAATAACGGAAGCTGCCCATTTTGTTTTTTTAAAGGTAATAACAAGGGACAGAAATTGTCAATATCTATAAATAATCCTGGTATATCTATGAATGGTGTAATAAACTCTGTGAATCCAGCGGCGATTGTGTCAGCTACTGCTATACCAAATGGATCTAGCTCCAATACTAACTGTCTATCTTCAGTTGGAGGCGGATTACCACTTGATCTTTCTTGTTGGCTACCACAAAACCTTACTGCCATTTGTAATCCAGGATTTCAATCAAGTAGCTCTAGTACATGCGCTACATCTCCTTATTATAAAAGTAATAGTACCAGTGCCGGAGAGGGATTTAATCAAGATAGCTTTATATATATGAGGGGGAATTCCATTCCTGGTGTCGTTTGCGGAATGAACTCGATTAATGTAGGTGTTGGCACTCCTAATGTAAATATTCCAAATTCTCAGCCATCGCCATTTGGCGGAGTGCTTAATGATGGATTTTGGAACCATTCGCACAATTCTGTAGCATTGCAGAACAACACAGTAAACCATAATACTACGGGAAGTTCCACTAATGGCTCGTTTATATCAGATCCTTGGATGTCTACAAGTGGTGGTTATTCTCCATCTAATGGGTTTTTGCATGATTTTAACTCTTATGATAACAATATTAATAGCAACAACTTAAATCCAAATATGAATTGCTCCAATACGGAAGGTATTTCTGATACAAATACCAATATAAATCATATGAAACAGTGTAACAACGGAGCTAATGGCATACTGAATAATGGACAAAATTCTAAGATTGTCAACGGCGCAATGAACAATTTGAGTGAGACGAGAAATTCTATTATAGAAACTGATAAAAAGGTATGCGACTTGATTAATGAAGGAAATAAAGACAACTTATATCAACCAGGCATTAATGTTAGCTCTTTTAATACTACGGCACCAAACTTAATAAGTATTTCAAATAATGCATCAGATATTTACCAAAATAATTCTATATATACTTGGACCGTTCAAAATCCAATGGCATGCAATAGTATGAATTCATTTAACCAGGCAAATAATCACAACGGCATTATACCATCTACTACATCCGTCGATGTTGATTTTCAAAGGTTTTGTCTTGGATTAGGATTTGATATTAATTCGCAAAACCAAGTTATTTGCGACTCACAAAACAAAAACAATATGTTAATCAGTGAGCATATCAACAATGTAAATATCAACGAGAGAAATAATAGAAGCAATAATGGTGGGGCTACCTTAAGCAGCCACCAAAATATGAAGCCCTTGGATAATTCAGATAATAATGCATGCACAGGGGAAGGAGACGGAATTTCAGTGGAAAGTGGTGTCAATGAGGCATATATTAATGGCTCTAACCTCACTGAAAACAAGTTAGAGAATAGAGACTTGCAAATTGGCTCTAATATGGATAACCACTTGATTGCTATTAATGAGGACAGCGGTTCAAATAATATTAATAGCTCAATTAATGACACCAATACCAATACACAGTTATTTAATAGTTCTGCGTTTCCTCCATTAACAAGTGCATTAATTAAGCAGATACCATCATCCAAAGACTCAACGAAGATATCTAGTGTTACATCTAGCATCAATAATAATAATGGGCTAAATACGGGGAACTCCCAACAAAATGAATGCTTGAATTCGTCAAATAGTCCAAAACTATCCAGCATTTCCACTTCAGGCTCAAACCAGAACATTAATAATAATAACCCCTCAACTGGTTCAAACCCTAAATTGATCTCCATGATGGGGGTGAGAAATGAAGGTTCAATCAGAAATAATTTAAATATAGGTAGTGCTCTTTCTGCAAATAACTCGAAGCAAAATACAATTAACTCTGGAAAACCCGGGGTTGTGGGAAATTTGAATATTTCAACAGGAAATGTGTCCTATATTGACGCAGTTCTACATAAAAATGATAGCAATAGCGGAGGTGTGACTACAACTTCATCAAGCACTGGGAGATCTGAAAATCAGGCATCAGTTAATAGCGATATGTCGAACATTAGTAATGATAGCTCTAATAATTTATTGTCGGTTAATACAGACGAAGATTCATCAACTGCTCTTGGTGCTCATGGAGAACCTTACAATTACAAAAGAGCACTCTGCAGGCACTGGATGCGTGGCTATTGCTGGTTAGAGGCAGATTGTAAGTTTGCTCATGGTGAAGCTGAATTAAGGACAAGAGATGGCAAACTACGCCATCCTACTCTTTCAAATGGGAATTCTGAGGTTGCTAATCAAAACCAAGGGCAATCCCAATCTCAGTCTCAAGCTCAGTCTCAATCCCAATACCAGTCCGCAGCGCAGTTGCCCACTGTGAATAATGTTACGATTCCATCGGGGAATTTGACAGCAACTTCGACTTCTACATTTACATCTTCCACAAGCGGCGGGTCTAGTGTATCGTCGAGTATTCAGTCAAAGGGATTAAAACAGCAATCGGGTAATGGTAAGAACGGCAGTAATGCAAGCTATGCAGCAACAGCGGCTAGCAGTTTAACAAATAATGTTCTAAATAATGATTCCAACATTAGCTATAGTGTTATGGTCGTTTCAGGAGCCTCCAATTTGGACTCGAAACGTTGAAATACTTCAAAATACTATATATATTATTTTAGCACAAACTTTTATAGATACTAATTTATATATTTAACGACTGAGCTTTATCGAATAGTCTTATAAAAAAAAAACAATATTAGTGAAAATTATATCAGCGAATGCCATCTAAAGATTACTCTATTATATTTTGATTGTTGACAAAGTCGTAGTAGTGAAAGACCCCGTCAAAATGTGGATTTTGGTCCTCATCATTTCCGTAGTTATTACGCGGGTATTTTATTCCTTTCTTTTGTAAGTATCTAAGAAAAACAGCAAAAATCTTATGACTTTTTAGCTTGTTAAGAGATATGTTATCCTTCATAGTAAGGTCATCCTTGTCTTTAATAACATAAACTCTTATTAGCTTTCCTTTTTTGCATCCATAAAGGACTATTTGAGTATTAATAGTTTCATCAGATTCTTTGTCCCTTAATTCTTCAAAGTCTAACGAATATGATTCAGAAGAGGATATCTCGGTAAACAATCTTTTGTTCACCCTAGTAAACCTTTGCCTCCTATTTTCCATTTTGGAAGATGTAACTTCAGAATCAGCAATAGAGGGACCATTTTGCTGGTTTATTACAAACCATGTAATAAATTGTTGTTTAGTGAGCTCTCTCCCAGCAGTATCTTCAGCCAAAAATTCGTCGCTATTGTCAAGGATCAAATCTAGAAGTTTGGCAATTGACTTATTACATCTTTGAGGCTCGCTCATATTTCTAATATCCATTAACCTCTCACAAAGAGTCACACATGTGGAGTTTTCTGGGATGCCTTCTTCATAACTTGAATTGTAATTATTCAGTTCAACATTAGTATTATTCCTGGAAGTATCTACATTATTCTTTGAAGTGTAGCCGGATCCTTCTTTCTCAACTGAGCTGCTAGAGGCTGGCTGCCATTTCTTTGATGAATGGTTTTCCTCTTGGATATCTACATGAAAGTCTTTTGATCTATCTTTCCAGTCGTAATTGTCTGGTTCATGGCGCCTCTTATGTCCAGATCGATCGATTTCTGAATCAGAGCTAGATCCTGATTCAGAATAATAGTTTTTATGTTTTTTACTATACTTGTTTTCCCTGTGTCTGTAGGCTCGCTCAGGAGAAGATTCATCAGAAGAATAATTTCTTCGGCTTCTTTTGTAACGATCCCTATCTCTTCCACGGCCTCTTTCGTAGTTTCTGTCGCGCCTTTCATATTCAGAAGAACTGCTTACCTCACTAGATGACCTAGAGCTAGAAACACTTCTTCTACGCCTCCTATTTCTGCTTTTGAATTCTCTGTATCTCCTTGGGGGCAAATCTGAGTCATCTGAAGATACAGAAGATGATCTCCTTTTTGATCGATAACCTTTTGATCGCTTCTTTTCCATATATCCTCTATCTTTAATTTTTTCTTTGTACCTATCCCTATCTCGTTCCCTATCTCTTTCTCTATCTCTATCTCTTTCTCTATCTCTATCTCTTTCTCTATCTCTTTCTCTATCTCTTTCTCTATCTCTTTCTCTATCTCTATCTCTATCTCTATCTCTATCTCTATCTCTATCTCTATCTCTTTCTCTATCTCTTTCCCTATCTCTGTCTCTTTCTTTTTCGCGTTCACGCTCCCATTGAGAATTATTCTGATCATCATTTTTACCCTTATCCATGTTTTCATCATCCCTATGCCTCCCACCTCTTGAGTTCTCTACTGATCTTCTTCTGAAATCTCTTCTTCTATCTCTTCCTCCATAGTGCTCACGCCTTCTTCCTCTTTCACTGTCAAAGTCGCGATCTCTGCGCCCCTCATTATCTGCAACTCTCCTTCTATCATTATCCTCCCATTCATAGTTTCCTCTATGCCTATCTGTATCATATGGCGAGTTTGAACGTGAAGATGACATTTTTACCAGCTAAATTCGGAATAGAAACTGTTGTCTAATTCTTTTAGCCCCTCTCCCTAAAATGAGAAACCAATTAAGTAGGCCTCGCCTTTCCAAACAAACTATATCAGAATTGAGCGATATAATCAATGAGTGCAGTCAATATTATTTACTGCAAAAAAATTATTCTCTGAAGTAAAAAATTTGCTCAAATTAATTGCTACTAAACCTTATATTGGGGCTAAATTTACATTAACCGCAAAAAGCACCAAGGCGCCTTATTTCTGGCGCTCCTCGCAAATTCGTTTTGCACAGGTCAATTTAGAGAACAGCGGTTAGGGCTAATAATTTAAGATTTTATAGGATAGTTCAAATTTGAGTAAAAATTAAAGTAGCCAATGCAGCACAGCCAACAAGGCGAGTTGGGAACACTCCAGGATGGCTCTTACATTCAACAATACGATTATTCGCCAATTAACTCTCCAAACTTTGAAGAAAATATTTTGTTATACAATGACAACCCAGTAAATAATGCAGGTATGCTATATAGATCTGACAGCATTTTTAGTGAAAGCAGTTGTGTTTCTGGATATACAATGATGAAAAGTTCATCTTTGACTAACATTCCATCTAGAAATTTAATTAGTGATATCCCTCCAATACAGTCTGGTCCTGCAAGAGCAAGTCGGAATTCTTCAAATATTAGGAGATCATCGACTTCGCCGCCGCCACATATGAACTACCCATATTCTCCAAATTCATATCATCAGTCTTCTCCTTATTATTCAAATAGCCCGTCTAGCTCTCCGAGGAGTTTATCGCCATCACTAACTTCTAGACAAAGCCCTCAATTAGGTTCTGAACAATCTAGAGCAGAAAGTGGTTTATTATTACTTACTGAAAAGGTTATTGAATATGCAAAACAAAGCCCAAAATATGAAATTGATCTACAAAGTGTAGAAAATAAACTCGGGGTGCCTAGAAGAAGGCTTTACGATATTACTAATGTACTTGAAGCAGTAGGATTATTCACTAAACCTAGGCATAATATTTATAAGCTTAATATGGATATGAGCTCTGGACTTTTGCAAGATGAAGAGAATGATGAAAATATTATCTTTTACACAAAGTCTCAATTAGAGCTGGAACAAGCTATATCAAAAATCAAAGATTCGATTCAGGAGCTTATTCAGGTAGGGCAAGAGCAAGGATTGTTATATGCTGACAGAGAAACCCTTTCAAAATTGTGCCCTGTAAACACTAACACAATCGTTTCTATATCTATGCCCATAGACTCGTCTATCACTTTAAATCCCAACCAGCACTCCTATCAACTACTAAATTCTATTCTAAGAACTAAAAATAGCCATACTGAAAGCGGTATGATTTCAGTTCAATCACAAATTTTAGACTCTCATTGGAGCATTCTACTAAAGCATCAGTCCTCACAGCTTAATGTTGACGTCATTAATGGCCACGCAAATATATTAGAAGAGATCAGGCAAACCATGTCTCCCATGAAACAGCCTATGCAACCACCTAACATTAACAACCCCACAAGTATTGTGGATAACTTCTTGCATTAATTGCCCTGTATTTTTGTTCATGATTAAAAAATTATAGAAAAAGCTATTTATACAATTAAATTTATGAATGCATAGTTTTTTTGTCTAAAAACCTATTTATATTAATCTCAATATATTCTTACCATTTTTAATTATAGACGATCCCTCTAATAAAGCCTCCTTAGAACTTCCCGTCGAATCCGACGAATCCTGTTAGTAGGAAAATTGGAAAGTATGGTTTCTTTTCTATATTTGAACACCAGTTCCATGCGGATGTGAGTCTACCGTCGATACAAGAGCCTGCGTCGAAGAAATTATCGGCTCCACCGCCATCGAACCCATGCTTGAAAAAATCTACAAGAATTTGCTGTTTAAGACTTAAGACTCCTCCAAACGAATTTTCAATAAATATCTTCAAATGAATGCTTGAATTAGAAAGTTTATCTATTTTCTCAATACACAAAACTATTGGAGTTAATATTTTTGGCACCTGAAGATATTTATCAATAAAAACGAGAGCGTTAGGTACTGTCCTATCTCCAAGGTGAATTACAGAAGATCCTACCCAGTTTCCTACTTCGCGCTGCACTTTTGATATAATCTCACACATTGCTCTATAGAGTCTAGGAGCAGATTGAATTCTGTGGATACCTTGACCAGTATCTCCAAGCCTATATCCGTTGTTTCCATCAAGTAAATCATCTTCTGCAAGCCTCCACAATCTAATCATATTAAAAAGGACCTCGCGCCACATTGTAAGGCTTTGCAGTACATAGTGGTATTGGCGCGAATGATCATGGCTAAGCCTTGCAGTCGAGTTCGGATCGCTAACAAGAGAAAGACTTAGATCCCTAGATTGTTCTTTGTGAGGGTTGAAGAAAGTTGTCAAGTACTCGATCATCTTGTCGATGGGACGTTTGTTATAGTATAGGAAAACATCGTGATCATTAAGAGAGTATATACACATTTCAAGCTCCTCAACAGTGATATCCTTCGTTTCTTGGGTCTTTTCAAGATTTTCCAAGCTTCCTGTAGTTGTAACTATACCAGACTGATTACTTATTTCCGTTTCTTGTGTTTGGTTTGACCTCCCGAGCATAAATAAATTATAAAAACCACGAGATGTAGATTTTTTATTGCATTGCTCAGAATAGTCCTTAGATGCGTATCTCCTCAGTAACTCTTTGATTGCAAGTCGTTTCTTTGTCAGCTTTGAATTGAGAATGTTTACATCATCAACCTGCTCGACATTACGCGTAGCTATTGGAAGTAATGGATCGCTCAAAACGTCCAAGCAATTTTTACTCTTAAGAAATTCATAAACCGTTAACACAGGCTTGTAGCATCTAAACTGCAGGAGCTCTCTGATACTTTCTTTCTGTGCATCCATCAATAAAAAAACTAGTTTTCCATAAGAGTCCCTCATCGTCTCAGGATTTAACATTTTATATCTCCTTGCAATCTCAAAAACTGTCTGAAAGAATTTCTCATTTTCACTGAAACTTCTATCCTTAATGAGCCTTTGGCCAAGCTCATAATCAAATGATACGGCCAGTCCGCTCAAAATTGCGCAAACTTGTCTTATTTCGTTCACAATCATCTTTGACCTAGATGCTGATCCAATATCCACTCTGTCGGTATATTTGCTGACCTCCAGCGTTCCCTCCACTAGCTTTAAAAGCTGTCTTTCGTTATGGTCAATTCTCAAAGGTACATTTTGGGACAGTGTAACAAATTCCTCTGAGTTGCATAATTCCTCGTCAAAATCCTGCGCCACATCAGCCATTTCATTATCTCCGGATTCAAATTTACTTTTCGCCTCAATCTTAAGGTTTTTCTCGCCAGCATTAGTTGTAGAAGCAGACCAGGCATCTCCAAGGTATTCCTTCGCAATCTCTTCTAATACATTTTCAAAGCTATCTCCGCCCAAAACCCTGTCCATTATATGTATTATCTCCCTCTGACTTAAAGCATGAAGAATGTTTAAATTAGATTCTTGGATATTCTTCACATCATAGTTCCCATTTACACTCCATTCGTTAAAAGTCTCTTCTAAGTCTTCAGAATTCTCAAAATTTGATTCAAGGTTATTTTCCAAAATCTGTTTCAATCTTTCGGAGGCTGTCATTTTAATCAATTAAATTAGGCTCCAACCTCGTTAACTTAAAGCTCAAAATCAATATTTCTGCATTCCAAAAAGAAAATACTTGATTCTTCAGGACTAGCACCTATCTAGTAAAAATTTTACTAATCTTTAATAAAAATTATGAATCTAACTTGAGTCTTTATTTAAAGAACTTTTATCAAACAGCTCAAAAATTCAATTTTGTGTAATACCGTGATTTCCCCCCAATACCCGCTGAACGGCAAATTATCATTTATTAAAGAAAAAGTCTCATACAAAAAATAATCAAATGAATCAATAATTTACTAAAGACTTTCAACTTGATATTCAAGATTGTTTTTGTGATTTTATCTTATCATAATTGTTTCCTTATTGATATAGCTATTGGAAAAAAAATGAATACATGATACCGCCACTAGAGCTGGCGGGCGGACAGATGTGGGGTTAAATATCTCTTAATACATCAATATTTGCATTGGTGATTCTTGAGAACAGAGGCTAATGACAATTAATTTGATATGGGTATTGAAGGAACACGCTTTAATATTCTGAGTACTTCATGGTATTAAATTCTTGATTATTTGAGTTTTTTCCAGCTACATAAATGGAGAATAAGACTAATAGAATTCAGGATCTTATTAGGGAACACCAGAGTACCTTAAAATCTCAAAGAAAATTATTAGATGATTATAGTAAGAATTACTGCGATCAATCTAAAGGTTTTGAAGAAGATGTAGATAAAATAGTTAATTCCATTCTGAGCGAAGGTGGACTGAGCGACTCTCTGTTTACAGGGAATGAGGAACAATTTAACGGCCTTAATTTAGCAGCAATGGGCGATATAGGTCCTGAATCATTAGAAGATAATTTACGAGGGCCAGGTTCTGCATTGAAAAAACTGATTGGGGAGGTGGATCTAAATATTCTTGAAACGACAAAAGATACATTTGATAAAGGAATTCAAGCGGACCTTATTCAGAGTAGTCAACTGGGTGTAGCTCCGGATCGCTATACTGGTTTGAAGAATCACACTACTGGAGGTTCAAACAAACATCTTTCTATATCCATACCTCTGAGTCCAGCAGATTTACACCAAAATGAAACTGTTTCCGAGTCTAGCAAACCTTTAGTCATGAGGATTGACACAAACGAAGAGAAATACTCCCCCTCTGGTGGAACAATTAGTGTGGAGAATAATAATGAAATATTAAAAAGTAGCGAGTTTATGGACTTCTTCTCAAGAGCTTCTAGATTAATTGAGAGAGCTTTGGGAGAGGGTGCTGTTTTCAACCCATTTTTCAATATAAATAGTGAGGTTGCAGAATCAAATCTATCATCTGAAAATGATGGTTCAGCAAAGAACCCGGGTAATATTAGCTTTTCATCAAGTAATGGATTGCTTAAAAATAGTATGATTTTTCAGCACGAAACTTCATCTAACCGCCCCGTAATGAATATTAAAAGCCATCCTACCTTCCCTGAATATTTTATTGTAGCCTATGGAACAAAATTTTCGCAAAACTCAAGTTTTGAAGGGATGAAACAAAATATGGGTAGTGGAACTATGTTCGATTATGGAGGTTGTGTACAGCTTTGGTCCATTTCAACTCCAAAAAACCCGGAAAATACATTTATTGCTTCAAGCCCAGTTTTAACTATTTCATTTGACCCATATTGCCAATATAAGTATATTGGAACTAGCTATAATGGAGAAATTTTAATTTGGGATTCGAGAAGCGGAAAGATTCCTTGCCAAAAGTCGAATAGTATTAATATTAGTGATTCCGAAGGGAACAATATTGGTGGTCACTCATTCCCAATTTATTGTATGGAGCTTCTCGGCAGCAAAGGCTCTCAAAGTATTATAACAATTGACACGGATGGAAAACTTTGTAATTGGAACTTAACTAACTTGAGTGAGCCAGTAGAGTCTTTTCAATTAAGGAAAACCAATTCAAAAGATGTATCAATCCAGTGCATGACACTTTCTAAGCTAATTAATCCAAATGCAATTATTTGTGGTTCTGAGGATGGCTCTCTCTATCAAACAATGATTAAAACTAACAAGCCTGGTGTAATTTCAAGCACATTTCAAAATGCGCATAATGGCTACATTACTTCCCTTGACTATCACCCAATAAATGATTGTTTTCTTAGCTCCGGAGCAGATTGGACCATTAAACTGTGGATTCCAAACCCACTTGCTAGTTCATTCACCCTCCTTTATACCTTTGAATCATCTGAGAACTATGTTATTGATGTAGCTTGGCATCCAGTGCATCCTGGAATTTTTGCTGCAATTGATGCTGACTCAAAATTGATTATATATGATCTCACAAACTCAAATTGTCAAACTCCTTTGTGTAAAATCAATACATCATGTTCTACCACCACAAATTCTATCCCTAACACCTCTGATATCCCTACTTGTATTAGTTGGTCGATGGATGGAACCAGGCTTTTTATTGGCTATATGAATGGTAATGTAATCATGTGTAATTCAGACTCCAAACTTTATCAGCCTAATAGAAATGTCTGGGATTTATTCAACCAACAGATGGAAACTTTTAAAAGCAACAATTCTGTTGATTTTAATTCAAGTTCGGAAAGCAAAGACGAAGAAAATCTAGAGCAATGAGAGGATTGTTTGAAATATCCTGTCATTTCCAAAGTATTATTAATAATAAGCTTAAATCTGTCGGCCTAATGAATAAAATACCAGTAAAAATTCTATCTAGTTTATTGTATTTAATTATTTAACTTAGTTTTATAACTCGTAAATTAATATTCCTGGTATCCTCGTAAAATAAACTTATTTAGCCTAAAACTGAAGTTGCCCAATATATATGTAATCATAAATAATATCCCTATACTTTACTATTTTGTTTTTGCCTTGTACGTTTCCATGCAAAAATTGCAAGATGGATGACAAACAATTTGTCTTGCGCGCCAAAACAGGTATATTAATAAATCCTCTCCTTCCCCTCGTTTCCCCCACAAGAATACATTGCGAAACTGAGAAGAAATTTCATTAATCATTTCTTTGATAGATGAATAAAAAGTAATAATCAATCTAAATATTCGAAGAATATCTAATCAACGAGACAAAGATGCAAGACCAAAATACTAGAGAACAATTGAATGAAACTGTGAATCCAATATCAGAACTAGAATCTCTGGTGAAAGACCCAAAATGCACCCAAGACTTGTCTGCAGAAACGGATAGCTTAATTACCAAATTGGAAAATGCTGGAGTTAATGAAGTGAACTTTCAGAATGCTGTCGAAGAATTATTGGTTTTAGAGAAAAAATGCAGGCAAGTTTCTGATTCGAATTCTAGCTGTAAAATAATATATAAAATTATTTTGTGGCTTCTAAAATACTCTAAAAATATTGATGAACCTCTATCAGTCATTCAGAAAATTTGTAAGAAAAGAAGCCAACTTAAAAAGGTGATATCATATATTATCCAACTATTCTTAAACCTCGTAGTTGATTCCATAGTCGCTCTAAGTCCCAATTTTGCAAAGTACAACTCTTCTAGGAAACATATTGAGACCGTAACAAATTTAGAAGAATCTTATAGGAGTATTTCCTACGAAATCAAGAATATGCTGGAATGTAACAAAATTATCACAATTCTAAGTGAGATTACTCAAGGTAAGATATATCTGGAGCTCGAGAGGGCAAGATTGATGCTCATTCTCAGCAATATTAAACAGGAAGATAATGACTTGAAGGAGGCCTCTAAACTTCTAGAAGATATAACTGTAGAAACCATTGGAAATATGGATCTTAGGGAGAAAACTCAATACGTACTTGAGCAGATGAGACTTTCCTTATTATGCAAAGACTTTGTTAGACTTCAAATATTTGCCAAGAAGATAAACCCGAAAATTATCGAAAAATTCATCGATCTTAAGGTAATATATTATCAATACCTAATCATTTTATGGCACTACGAACAAAGCCCCAAGGAAATTTCTATGTGCTTTCTAAACCTTCTCAACTCAATTGCAAATTTTGAGAATGACACTGAGAATAGCTATGAAAAACTAATCGGTGAGATTCCAGAATATATGAAGTCCCCTATTTCTCAATATAATTTTTCTGAGAAAATGCCAACTACTGCTTCATGTATTGAAGGATATGTCATTTACCTCATTCTTGGTCCTTACTCAACCAATATTAGAGATGAACTAATTAAATTTAACAAAGATTATCAGAAGCATATTGAAAGAAATGTCCAATATATTTCAGACTTACTGAATGATTATATTAATAACGAGCTCATATTCCTGGAATCAACAAAAAATTTCAACTATACAGTTCCTAAGTATTTTAATCAGCTATCAAATTGCTTCTTTTTCTCTAACAACGATTATGAAATGAATAATGTGTACTACACAGAATATAAAAGATGCAAAATCAATCTTTGCAACAAAAAAGACAGATTTACTCTGTTCATGCAAAGAATTCAAGAGAGAAACATTTCAATTATTTCTTGCTATTATAAAACTATTTCATTCCAAAGAGTACAAGATTTATTAAATTTGGATGGCCAAGAGTTGCAGCTTGTTGTCAATCATCTCGTTGAGAGGGGTATTTTTTCTGCAAAAATTAATCAGCCAGCTGGAATTATCACATTTACTAGTAATAATAACAATGGTCAATTTAACAAATTTCATAACAACGTTGGAGAAATACTAAACAAACTTGATTTGCTTAAAGATTTAATTTCAAATGATATGATGATTCATCAATTTAATAGTAAAATCAACAATAAATAATAAAAAATAAAATTTTAAATCATTCTATTATTTGAATTATAAATTATTTTTATATTTAGATTATTAATCATTTCAAATTTTTATTCAATATATTTTTAAGCTTCTGAGTCTGAATCTGTATTGAGATCTAAACCTTTATCGTGCGTATCCTTGTTTTCAGATCGTTCCTCTTCCTTGAAATTATTATTTTTGTTCATTAAATTTTTGTACAAAGTGTAGTTCTTAGTTATTGCAGATTTTTCTTGTTTAATGTGACGATTTAATATTTCTTTCTTTAAATTTTTATGGCACATCCAACTTTTGTACAATAATCCGACCTCTATCGTAGACAATGCAAAATCATATATTTTTAAATGCCCAAATAGTCCAAATGGTGCAATGTAATTTCCTTTGAATGATTTTAAATTACCAATACAGTCAATCCATGGACTTTGATGATGTGGTAATTCAAACGCATTCATCTTCTTTCCAATACATTGAGAATTAATATAAGTTGTTATTGTGTTATTTTGCGTTGTATTAAATGTAACAACCATATGGTACCAACCAACATCAACATGATCTCTCAAATTTACATCCCAAGATAAAAATTGTAATCGATTATTATTCTTTTCATATCCTTTTGAATCATATTTATTATTTTTCTTAGAAATCACACCATTATTTTCATACATATTTGTTATTTTTCTTTGTATTGATCCCAATTCACCATTTAAACCTATTACAATAAATCCTATACCGTCACTATTTGATATCAAACAATAAGGATGAAATGTTATCTCAAAAGGAACATAAAACCAAACTTCACATGACCAATTCTTACTTAATCTTACTGGCCTTTCTAATATTACACTCCCACCTTCTGTCGAATATCCCGATTTTTTTTCTAGAATAAAAATTTGAGTTGGGTCAATACATATATTTTCATTGGTTGGCCCTCTATGAATAGTAATAATGCCATTATTTTTTACATTTATTTGGCATACTTCTTCTTTATTATTTTTGTTAATATTTGAAAAATTTTCAAGAATATCATTAATCTTATTTGTTTTAACATTATTGCTAGCACTATCATTATTATTATTACTTTCACTTTCAGATTGATTAATCATGCTATTACTTATTGCCATTATATATTTAGCTTCATTATCAAATGAGTTATTATTCAAAAATGTTTCAATATAATTAAACAAAGGTGATTGGCATTCCATCTCATCTAACCAATAAGATTGGTCATCAATTTCCAAGTTTCCCTCTAATAATTGTTTTTTTTTCTTTTTTCGTCTGTCTTTTGTTACATTTTTTAATTGATCATATTTATTCGAGTATTGGGATGAACCAAAATTATAAATATATCTTAATTTGTTGCTTGGATTTTCTAATACACGAAATTCCTTTGTAATAGAGTTATAATCAAATTGTAATAAAATATCATCTTTTGAATTCCAACTTCCTGCTTTTATTAAATAATTGTAAGACAAAAAATCAGTATGTATTTCCATCGGTGAGAATGAGTGACTAAAAATTCTTGGACATGTAAATATTCCAAATGCATTTTCTAAAAATAAACTATTTCCAATCATAACAATACTTTCATGGGTACAATATGAGCTAATACCCATAATTTGTCCGTCAATATAAAATTCTTGGCACCACTTATATTGTGTTGATAAATTAATATTTTTCTGCATAGGCTTAGTAATTTCCGTGAAACCTAATCCTCCTCCTCCAACTATACTCCTTTCTTTCTCATCTTCCGTTTTTGTATATTCCATTCTTGGTTTACCGACAACCGTTAACATATGCCAACCGATAGGCAATTCTGATTTATTTAAATTAAACCCAGATGAATAAAAGCCCTTTTCAATATAATTGCTTGTATTATTATTAATATAATTGTTATTATTAATATTAATATTATTATTATAATTATTATAATAATTATTATTATAATAATTATTATTGTAATTATTGTAATTATTATTATTATTATTATTACTATTATTATTATTATTATAATTATTATAATAATTATAATTATTATTATTATTACTACTATTATTACTATTATTATTATTATTAATATTAATATTATTATTGCTGATCTGTGAAAAGTTTTTGTATACTCCAACATCCATATTTTCATTTATTATTATATGTGAATCATTTTTACCCGTTACTAATACTATATAATGATCAATATCTGAGTTAGATTTTTTCTTGGAATTATTCGTAACCATATCCTCATCATTTTGATTCGAAGAATTATTTATTGTATATGAATAATTTGTTAGTAATGGATAATGAAACCATACAGTTATTGTCCAACCATTATAACATTCTGAAATTTCTGATATTTCATCATTTTTTTCATCAAAATTACCATTCAATAAACCATTACCTTTTTTTTTCTGATCATCTTTATTCATAGAATTCTTTGCATTTCTATTTTTATTTATAATTTTTTTCTGCAACTCAATTGGTGGTGTTATCAATAATCCAGAATTATTACTTTTTGTGTTAAATGCTAATAATAAACACTCTGACATTCCTGGGCCAGGTACTATACTTGGCTGATAAAATAATGGGTTCATTCTATATACTTTTTCATTATCTAATTTAATTTTCTTATAATCTTCGGTTATTCTATACCCTAATTGTGATGTTATTGAAGTCATTTTATATTTCATGGGTGATAATTGTATTTTATTATTTGATTCATTTTTTTCACTGTTCTCATCTTGAATACTTTCTAAATAGGGTAATGGTTCATATACATAATAATATGGAAAAGATCTTTCTCCTTTTAATATTCTAATAATTACACCAAATAGTAATATTCCATTTTTTAAATTGCTATTATCGTTATCTGACTCATCAACAATATCTCCATTACATAAAACATTTCTTTTTCTATTAATTAATTCTATTAAATACGTAACATCATTTTGTTTTAAATTTATTTGACTATATTTCCATATGAAAAATCCTACAGCACCACTTCTCCATAATGTTAATGCCCAATTAATTGTTGATGATGTTAATTTATTAATTTTAGTAATAAATGAATTATCTGAATTGAGTGAAATATATGATTCATAACGTCTTTTTATTTGTTCATTACTTGTATGCACTCCATAAACTCTAAATTGACTAAAATAACCCCATCCTGATCCACTTTCTAATCCTCCTCCAATTACTGATATATCACCTTTTAAACCATTTGGTTTTCTAATTGAACCAATAAACCTACCATTTACATAATATTTTATTGATCCCATATTATAAACAATATGTACTAAAACCCATGGATCAAGAATTAATGGATCTTCAATGTAATTAATAAATTGTTCAATATCTTGATTAGTTTCTTTGCAATAGGTACTTCTTTTTATCAATCCTAATTGTGAATAAATATTTTGCAATGTTGCAATATTAGATGCAACATAAGAAGAATTTTTAAATTGCATTTCATTCTTATTTATTTCTTTTTGATCATTCTTAATTACGCATTTTAAAAATCTTCCATTACTATCCCAAAATCCTATTGTTCCTGTTGGTCTATGTACTGTAAATAATCCTTCCATTGCATCAGTACTACATAGGACTTGTAATGTTGGTAATTCTAATTTTTTCTTCATATTAACATTATTTAAATCATCTGATTCTTTTTGAATTCCACTGATTTCTGAATTTGTTCCATCAAGACTTGCTTGTTCATTTTCATCATCTTCTTCTTTCCCTCCTTTTATTTCAACAAGTTTCTTTTGTAATTTACTTAGACTTAATAATGATTGATTTTTATCTTTATTTGAAGATAGCATATCTACTTTTTTCTTTTTACTTTTTGCTCTTGAACTAATTCTTCCCTCCATTTTTGTTCTGCTTTTAGCTCTTGATTTAGACTTTGATTTACTTTTTTGATTTTTTACTTCTGAATCCGATTCTTTTTCTTCTTTAATTTCTTCCAATTTATCAAACAACGGGGGCAATTTCACCCAAACTTCAATTGTAAATGATGTTCCTTTAACTTCTATACCTGGGGCAACAATTATTGCTTGATCACCAAATATTGTGCTTGAATCAAAATCTATATTATTATTATTATTATTGTTATTAATAATATTATAATTCAAAGTGCAAACTCCATTTAAATAATTAATTCTATCTGATTTATGGCTCATAAATGCCCATTGAGGTGATTGAGGACCTAAAACTGATAATGGGTTTCCAGATAAATAAATGCTTTTTGGATAATTTGAGGATGAATGCATCTTTCTAATTGTTAAACCATTTAAATCAATTGCAAATCTGATCGGTAATTCACTCCAAAGCCAAGAACCATCTTCAATTCCTCCATTATTTGAAATTTGTGGTAATAATGTATACAATGTTTGTTTAGTTAGGCCTTGGTCATTTTTATCAAATTCTACGCATTCCATTTTTTCATCCATAGCTTCTTCATCAATATATGGTAATTCTATTATTTGTGGATGATCCTTTGATAAACAATCTAGTAACTGAGAAATATTCTGTCTTTCTCTACTTTGAATTATCCATAAATTGTCATCATCATAAATATCAAAAGGAACCCAAAATATTGAATGTATACATGGCAATGCTGATGGAAAAATCATATTAAACTCTCTTTGTGATTCTATTGTCAATTCCAACTCTCTTTTTAAATTCAAATTAGGTGTATTCAATGCTGAAAATTCGTGAATAGTTGCGACATCAAAGCCAAGAGGATTATCATTAAAATTCAAACTAGGATTAATTTCTCTATATAATCTTAATGCCTCTTCATTGCTAATTACGCCTTTATACAACAAATTATCTGGTATTAATGAAGTCATTGTAAAATCTGCACCTAAACTTAATCTTTTACATAATTGTAAATAATAAAAAAGCATGCTTGGACTTGCGTATCTATTTAAATTTGATACCAAATCTGTCATCATTTTTAAATTCTCTTTTGCTTCAATACTTATTTTTGATGAATAAGAAGCAGCAGCTGTTACGTCTAATTCACTTGATTTAATAATTGAGTTATTATTGATAGTGCCATTATTATTTTCATTAACTCCATTGGTATTACTATTATTATTATCTGCAATGCTTGAACTAGTATTTGAAGTATTCCTAGTATTATTTCCTTGTGGTATAGTAAAATTATTATCAAAATTCAAATAATTGTACTGTCTTAAACTTTCCATTCTCTTATTAGTTTCTTCAATATATTGCTTTCTATACTGACTTAACCATGACTTTAGATCCAATACTCTAAGTAGAAATAAATTATATATTGAATTTTTTAGCTTTAAAGACATTTTGTTCTTTGATTGAACAGCATTACTATCTTCATTAACTATATCACCTTTTGTATTATTTTTATTCTTTAAATTTTTTAAAGAAAATCCTATTTTTTTGGAAACTGAACTAACTTTATGTTCATCTGGGGAATGAAATTCTGAATCAGATAAATGAGATTTATTATCCATATAATCAGAAGTACTATTACCAATGGTTTCTAAATCATTAAGTAATGTTAGAATTGTTTCGCTACCAATATTTTCGTCTGGATTTAGTCCTAACAACAATTGAACAATTTCCTCATCCTGATTTCTGTCCAATTCTCCAATACCCTCTTTTAATTCTTCTTTATTAAGCTCTAATGAACTTCTAAGTTGGGACTTAAACTCAGGTTCTATTAATGAAAATAAAGTCTGTAATACTTTATCACTTGTAATCGAGTTTCTTGTCGCTTTTTCAAATGCTATTGGATGACTGGTTTCTTCCAAGACAGTTCTTGGGTCACACTCTGTTAATTTCTTTATGGATAACATTAGGTCAACATCCAAAGATCTTGGTTCATTATATTCCTCTTCAATATACCCAGGAATAGGTACGTTGTATTTCTTGTCCTTAGTATCTTCATTAATCAAAGAGTGGTTCAATTCCATATTTTCTATTCCATTATTTTCTAAATTAGGTTCAGAAAACAGTAGGCCTGTTCCTCTATTTAGCTTTAATCTTAATGAAATAGGGATTGATCTTGGAATTCTAAAGAAGTTATCACTAATGTCCAAGATCAGCGCATTTAAACTTAGCCTTGCAAGTAGTTTCCTCAGATGTAAGGAATATAACGCCTCTGTATTATTATTAGTTTCAATGTTTGACTTCTCATTCATATTATTTAAATTCAAATCTGGAGGCACTATCACTTCCATGCCCAGTTTTTGTGCAACTTCTGGATAATTAATAATACATAAATCTAATGCCATTTTTAATGAGTTCCTACTAACACTTTTAATTCTGTTTGTGATAGAAATGTGTATCTCTATTAAATCTTCAATCAATTTCTCCATTCCAAAATCTGAAAATCCATAGCTTCTTAGAGACTCACAAACAAATAAATTATTTTCAATTAACGTATATTTACCACTTTCACCGAATCTAGAATCTAATGTTGCTCTAAGTGAAATTGCCAACCCTTCCTGTCGATTATCACATCTTTTTATTGCGACCACAACAGATACACGATCTTCATGCGATAAAAACCCCAGACAATCCGTTCTTAAGTGCATTCTGATAAGTTGTTCTATTGAAATTTCGTCATCAACTCTTTCTCCATCTTGATCTCCTATTTGACTAGTCTTGTTCATATCATGATATGATACAAATGCATTTCCAATATTAGAAATTCTTCCATTGACTTGATTTCCCTTGTTTACTTGCTTAATTGAATCGGAGCTGCTTGCAAAATCACTCATTGACTTGATATTTACTTCTACTTTTGATTTTGATGATAGCATCGGCAAAACCCTTTTGTATATCTTTATCCCTAATACCGAAAATAGTATTATAAAAATAAAAAAATAATTTACTATAACTGAAAATATTGAAAAAAAACGGATAGAAAAATCTCCATATCCCAGTGGTATAAGACTTGTATCCACAGAATCTATCCATGTTCCTCTAAGGTTTTCAATCTTATTTTCTATGTTTACATTTAGTCTTGGCAGTATTGATGCAAAAATGACTGTAATAATTGAAAAGCTTGACATTCGACGAATAAAATAAAAATACGAACTCCAATTCAATCTACTTGTTTGTTTTGAATTCACTCCTCCATAAGCAACTTTCTGTTTTTGCTTTTGTTCTTCTGTTAGTAGTTCATCTTCGACGCCTACTGAAGAAATATCAACTTTTTGAATGCCTGTACGCAAAAAGTCTTGAGAATTTGGCCTCACAAAGCTATAAATACTGTCCAAGGAAATAGTCAACACAATACAACAAAATGATGACAAAATTGGAGAACAAAGCGGATTTAAAGTCTCATAATGTGAGCCACCCGGAACTGCATAATACGCAACAACGTAATTAAATGTATGAAGTATTCCAATCAAGAGTATCACTATCAAGTAAATTATTTGACTCAAATAAGTAGTGATCTCCCAAATATTCATATTTGTATTTTCATATCCACTTATCCACCACCCATATACTAGTCTCCTACGTTGAATTTTGTCATTTTTTGTATCAAAATAAATGCAAAGCAAGTATACAATAGGTATTAAAATATGCCAGAAGACTAAACCAATGAGAGAGTAAAATATGGCGACAAAATGTCCATGACTCCAACAAATATTTTCTTTCGCAATTGAAACAACCGATAATAATCCAGGAATTTCATTATTTGTATTTTGAAATAAATTCATACTTTCTGGCGTTACGTAACTACCCATTAATGAATTAGTGGGGTTTTGAATGTCAATGTTAAGCGATGTACAACTAATAATTGAATAAATATTTTTGATACTCATTGAAAAATAACAGAAAAAGGATACAATAAATAAGCTAAAAACCCAAGAAAAATATGACTTCTGAAATTGTAGACATTCTCCTTCCATTTCTTGTCGTCCTAATAAAAAACCTCTAACCTCTTTCTCCCTAAAATATCTTAGAATTGGGGCAGCAATTATGGCAAAAATAATAAGGAGAAAAGGCATAGTTGATATAACAATTGAATATATCTTCAAAGCTTCTGGGCCATGTCTATCAATACCAAACTTTGACAATAAACATTGAAAAAGTGGTAAAAAAGAGTTACTCGATCCTAAATATGAAATTGCAACTGTTAAATTTGGAAAATACTCGAACCTTACCACATTAGTTGTAATCAGCAGACCCAGAAACTGCATGTGTTGGATAGTTGTTCTAATAATTGTAACTTGAACAATAGGCATTTCTTCTTCATTTGCAGTTGGTTCCAAACGCAAGACCCAAACAGAGTAAATAATTAAACCAAAAATAAATAAATTACTTAAAATAAATGGCGTGAAGTTCAATAAACTGCATTTTTTGCATGAACCAACTTCTCCCAATAACCCATCTATCTTTGCATAACCATCCTCGCAATCATCGCAAAGGAAACCAGAACTGCCTTCTTTACATCTAACTACCATAAGTGAATTAATATTGTTATTTGAAATTACCTCGTTATTCCTGTATAAGCTTTCACATTGACTTCCAAAACATGGAATTTGAAAATTTGCCGTTTTTGAGCTCATCAAAGACATATCATTACAAAGTAAATGTGTTGTCGAGTCTTTTGAATATTTACTTAAATCTACACTATAGCAATAAGATGCTACATTCCAAAACCCTCCGGAATTAGGAGACACTCTATAACACCACTCAGTTGAAGCGCATTGAACGCAAGTTTCATCTCTTAGACTTGCTGGCTTAAAGCCAGGCATACAAAAACAATCCTCTTTTTTTGTTGAACCAATAGTTGATGTAATCTGATTATTTGGACAAATTTCACAGCTATTTGATTTTTCTTTTTCTGAGTAAGTTCCTATTGAGCATTGGAAACATAAAGATTGAGAATAGCTTCCTGGAAATGAATATTTACCTTCTCCACAAGCTGTACAACTATTTGTTTCTTTATTTGAAAATGTACCAGATTCGCACAATTTACAATGATTTCCTTCTAAAATATATCCAATTGGACAAACCAAATCATGTTCAGTATTTACCACGCCTATTTTGATTATTATTACGAGAAATATCACCAGTAGTTTTATATGATAGATTTTCTCTGTAATAACTAACATCTTCAATTAATTATTAAATTTTATTAGCAAGCCTACTCATATGTAATATAACTTTAATCATTTGATTTAATTTATTAACTAAAACTTTGTTTTATTTGTATACCGTTGACTTTGTGTTGCATGCGCAAACATTGACCACATGAGGGCGCCAATTCTTCTTTGTGGTTCACATGCACAGCAAAAAAATTTAAGAATTTTTTTTCAAAGATAATAAACAAATTTATTTAAATTTTGTATATTTATTTTAGAGCGCATGCAACTGAGCTTTAATCCCTTTTGTTTAGTTTCTCTACATGTTTGCAGTAGATTTTCATTTTCTTTTAGCTGCAGGGCTTATTTTCGAGTAAATTATTTTCACAAATTTGATTGAGAGTTTCTCAAAATCAATGGTATATTCTGCCTTTACTTTAATTATTTTTTATTAAATTTGCTATTAATTTTATAATGTTTAGGCGGTGACTATGTGCATGCATGTAAACAATTGCATGCAAATATAATTGCATTTATCATTATAGGTGAGCCTAAATGCAAGTCATTAAAAATAAGAAAAAGAATTTTACATTCAAAAATGAAACTTTCGTTTTCTGTAGTATTAACCTTATTAATTTACACTATAGGAAAGCCACATGGGTGTGAAGCTGGGCTTTTAGATACTATTGCCAAAGCTGTTGGTACATATTTTAAAGTTTTCTACCCAGAAGTAACAACTCCAAGGAAAGACTATAGTCCAGATTTTGAACTACAAGACCAATTAGTTGTCCAATCTCAGGAGATAATGAAGGGTCTAGTACATATTAAGAATAACATTACACAAATTGAAGATAATTGGGCTGGAATTAAAGAATTCGCAGAACTTAGGCGCAATCCAAAGAACATATTTGCAGAAAATAGTTTGGGAATAGTTGACAACTTATCAGATGTTATTTCAAAAATGTCGTTATCATCAGCATTCAAAAATATGGAAGCACCAATTGTATTTCTGGAGCCACCTTCTGTTGCAATCAAGCAAGAAGAACAAGCTGGAACCCCATGCATAACATGCGTTGGAAGACTTAGCTTATCTCAATCAGAATTTAGAATATTTAAGTCTGAAATTAATAGACTGAAAAGAATTCATGCTAAGACTTTACAAGAGGCAAATCAAGAATTACTTGAAGCCGAAGCTCTTGCTAAAGAAACATTGCAACAAAGATCAAAAATTATTGAAAATATTCAAAAGTTATCTAGTGTGATTTCTTTGAATGAGGGAGTTTATGGTGCAGACAACGTAGAGCTTAAATTCTTACAATCAGATTTAGCAATTGCTGAACAAAAGCATGCAGCATTACAGCAAAAGCAAAAGGCCTTAGCAAAGAAGATTCAAGAACTGAGCTCAAAAAAGAGGAGCTTCTGGAGAAAGTAATATTAAGGAGAATTAAACAAATACTTATATATACATATATATATATATTTATTTATATCTAACTGAGCATGAATTAACTAAATGATTAACTGCCTAATATGTTGTTCAAGGATTGAAAACCGAGCATTCCTAGCAGTATCTCTAGAGCCTGATCCACGAACTATCATACCATCTTTAAAATTTTCCATATAACAACTACCATCAGTGATTGACCAGTTTGTACAGTCACTGCCCATATTTACAACCTGTAAAGATAAGCCGAGAGGCTTTAATAGCAGATTCCAGACATCAAGCATACTTGAAGTTCTGCAATTAAAAGAATTTAATTTAATTACTCCTGTTATTTTATTCACAATAATTATTGGGTTCGAATCTAGTAGAACTTGGAGTGTGAAGTCTTCATCTTTGTGCTCAAGACGTATCATTTTTATTATTCTTTCACGTTCATCTAAATTGGATAATTCACAGTATTTGTCAGGTATATTATCATTTTTATTTAATTCAGTTCTCATTTGAAAATCTTTTTTTCTTCTCATATACAAAGATTGTGATTTACCTTCTTTTTTATATGTACCTCTATACAAGCCGCTGGCATTGTTTCTACCAGAAGAAACCTGTGCTGAACCATTATTCCGCTTGCTAATAAATGTTCTCTCCGAACGAACCATTTTTTTATTTTTCATCACGGGTTTTCCTCGGCTCGTGTTTTTCTTAATTGATTTGTTAACATTCGGCCTTTTTGGAGCTTCTTTTCTGATAAGATCATCGAGAGAGCAGTTCATTCCAACATGATTCTTATTTTCGCCGCCCTCCATTGTGATTAAATTCAAATTTTACTTTGTTCAAGCAAACTTTTAAGTCAATTTATTGCTGTTGTTATTTCCTTATCGCTTTGATTTGTCGGTAGCGCCAATGGAACAACGGTACTTACCGCCGCTTCCTTCTTTTAAATCGTTAATAAACTTGCAAAAGAACACTCCGACGAGTTTTACCCAGGATCCATCAAAATTTTTGTGACTTTTCTCAACCAAATTAATTTTCTATTGAGACTTTATTTGATGGATAAAGCATGTGATGTGGCGCCAAATTGACATGAGAATTTGTGGGGATGAAATGCGTAATAACACGTAATGCTAAAAAAAAGGAGGTAAGTTGACAAAGAAAAAGGATTTATTTATGAATTTTTGATCGTTCTTCAAACATTGGAAGACCCAAAGTTTGTATTGTTAATATAGATATGCAAAACCCATAAATTATCGTCCATTAACGATGCAGAAACAAGCCATGCACAAAAACCAATTCATCCAGGAAGACTATGAAGAAATTGAAGAAATAGGAAGGGGGTGTTTTGGTACAGTGCATAAAATTAGGAGGAAGTCAGATGGAAGGCTATTTGTCTGGAAAAAAATTTGTTATGAAAATATGACACAGCAAGAAAAAATACAAATAGTTAATGAAGTAAATGTACTTCGAAAATTAAACCATAGAAATATAATTAAATACATCGATCGTATAATAGACAAACAAAACCAACAAATCTATATTATAATGGAGTACTGCGATGAAGGAGACCTCGGAAATATTCTCAAGAAAAAGAAAAAGTTAGGATTAAGTATTGACGAGGAAACTGTTATCTCAATATTTATTCAACTTCTAGACGCACTAAATTATTGTCATACTCGTAGCAATAGGGTACTACATAGAGATATTAAGCCCCAAAATATTTTTATAATAGCCTCTTCATCTCCTGAACTTAAAAATAAAATACAGGAGGGTTCGAGAATTAACAAAGACCTTGATAAACCTGAGCAAAAGACTATGATAGTTAAATTGGGAGATTTTGGGCTTGCAAGATATTTAACTGGAAGAAACCAACTAGCAACCACTCATGTTGGAACACCTTACTATATGTCTCCAGAAGTACTTGGAAAAGGTGAATATGATGAAAAAAGCGATATTTGGTCGTTGGGTTGTTGTATCTATGAAATTTTAGCTGGAAGGCCTCCATTTTACGCTAGAAGCTATGATGAACTAAGAAAGTATGTCAAGGATGGTCTGGTTCCTGATTTACCAAAGTTTTATTCTAGCGAGCTCAATTCAGTATTGAAACTGATGTTTGAAAGGGATCCGCATAAAAGACCTTCCGCAGAAGAAATATTCAATCTAGATTTCATTAAATATAAAACTATAAAGCTCTCCCCAAAGCTGGATTTATATTTTCTAATGTATGAATACCAAAAAATTCTTAGTTATAACCGTTATCTAGAATCGTTATTAAAAGGCGATCAAATATCTGGGAAGAAAATAATTCCAGAGGAATCTACTCTAGACGAATCTATCGATTCATCTGCTAGCACTGGAATAGCATGTTCAAATAATGAAAATATTAGTCAAAATACTGTTAATTCAGTTAACCAAGAATATAAAAGAGTTTCAAATCAAGGTGTCTCACAAAAAATAGAATACACAGGGATTTCTACCGGGAAAGAAAATGAAAAGATATCTTACATTACTCCAAAGAGAAAAACTCCTGTATACAATTTTGGGTCCCAGGATAACGTTCCTGGATCTGCAGATGTATTTTGTAAATCAAATTCGAAGGTATGTGCGTATTCACCCGTTACTGCACCGACTAGATTAAACGGTCATAAAGACAAATGTTATCCAAAAAAACAGCCCATCCCCGATTTTAAGGATCAAAGCCTTTGTTACGTAAGAAGGCAATTAATCATAGGAAACGAAGCCAATGTTGAAGAAAGCATCCGGACACCAGTTTATTCAGGAATTTCGAGCAATTCATCGAACTCCAGCATAAATGAAAGTAATATAAAAAGTACAACAACCTTCAGAAAAGGGGATGATATCATTTTCGAATCTGAGCAAAGGCTTTCACGTTGGATACAAAGATTTCACTCAAGAAACAAAAGTTCTATCTAATGTTAATTTTGGCTTCAAACCTCAATTTTAGTTTAACTGTAAGAATTGGGAAAGTAGCTCAAGTTCTAACGAACAATTGTAAATTTTATTATTAAAACATTGATCTTTTAAAATAGAAAACACAAATTGGGAAAGATCAATTAATATTATTTAAAATAAATTGACCTTTTCTGCACCCAATTAAGATCTAAATTTAGGCGGGAATTCTCCTCGTGCCAATTACTAACTTAAGGTAAACGACAACAGGGGGTTTAAAAATTGAGAGTTCAGAACTCAAGTAAAACAAGTTATTAGTAGCTATACACAATATTGCTACTCAAGGGCCAGAAGTTTGAATTCAAGCATACAATTTGATCGATTCGTGTTTGGAACTTTGGATGTGTTTTGAAAGCTTATTAGTTGGTTATAATTGTGTAATTTGTTCAAAAATTCAAATAAATTGGATAACTGGCTGAGAGAAATAAGCTAAATATAATTTGTTTATGTAGAAGATGTTTACTTACTCGGTCTTAGGCTTTAGCTACAGAGCAGAGGAGACACCATTTACTAAGAAACTAAAGTATGCGTTCGCTTTTATCTTATTTTTACAGTTCATTGTGCTTTTGATGAGAATTGTGACGCTTACTGATGTCATAAGCACCTTTTTTGAAGGATGGATGATTTACTTGGGTTATGTGGTATATACTGAAAAGTCTCCATGCGCATTTTTTTTATTTATTACTATATCATTTGTAAGAGGAATTTTATTGTCACTAATAGCATTTGAATGGATAAAGAGAAATACACTCTTATTTTCAGAAATAAAATTAGTTGATAAGTTAAAATTTGCAATTACTATAGCTACACCAATACTTTCAGTCCTCGCATGTATTATTAGCTACAATATATTTAAGAATATTCATTTTGTCGAGGAGACCGATGAACTATTGAATCAATTTATAAATCCCTGGAATGGAGCAAACACAGGGGCTTTAGCCAATGAAAATACAGCAAGTGGGGCTAATGAAGCAGGAAATCCTAGTACAGCAAACATTAATATAAGCAATACCAGTGCACCTTCACCTGTAATGTATACTCCATTCACAGGAAAATCATATAAGCTTAGTGACATTTCATCATCGTCTAATTCTGCGGCTGGACAAGCTGGCAATTATCCAATATATAAGGGAACCTAAATTGGTTCCATATTTTAGACAACCTTAGGATTCATTAACTTAAGAATTATTTATTTAAATTCTCTTCTAAATTTATGGCTAATTGTTTACTTTTCTTAAGTTCTGGGAAATTACAATATAGAGATTTATATATAGAATATATAAGTAGCACGCTATTGGTTATCCTCAAGTGGAGAGTAAATATTTAAAAACTCAAATTTGTCTGTGTTGGGTAAATTGTTGTTTTTTTCTGTGTCACAATTTTGAATGAGATGTTCAACATTGCTGATTGATAGTTGGATATCTGAGAGCTCGTTTAAGCGATCTAAATGTATTCTCTTGTAAAGTCTGTCGCATCTCCATCTAATTATAGGATCTTTGATACTTTTTTCAGATTCATCAATTCCATTATCTGGGTCTAAATCAATAAGAATTTTTTCCTTATAGTCATTAAATTTACTAATAATCTTAGAATTTACGCTCTTTGAAGAGTATGAGTCAAGATTAATGGGATCCAAATATAACAATTCTCTTTCAGTTGTGAAGTTTGGAAGATTTATATTTCTTATTTTAATAGAATCAGAATCTTTATTACTATCAGAGTTGGAAAAGTTTTGAATGAAAGACATATATTTATTAAATGTCTCATCATCAATGAACTTCGTAACGCATTTACTTTCTTCAATTCTTCTTTTCTTGGAGTCATTTCTTTCCTCAGTAGGAGATTTTGTCATTTCAAGTAATGGTTTAAGTTTTTCTGGAGGAATAGAAATATCAACACAATTGTTATTTTTCCAGCTTTGCCAAAGAAATTCATATTTAATCATAAGATTAATAAAAAGTGTTGCAGAAGAAATATTTTTATTTTTAAATTTATCAACTGATCCTAGGCATCTTTTTAAAAGAGGAACCATTTTATTATGCATATATTCGCATGCATGCTTGCAACCATCAATTACTTGATTCAGTTGGCAACATACTATAAAAGAAAATCTGTATGCAAAATTAATTCTGAAATAAAGCGATTCTAAGCTTGAGGGAATTCCTTCTAAAGTTGAGACCAATCCTTGGAAATGAGTCACTGGGTCCTGGATATCCATATAGTTATAATCCTCAAAGTATGAGACAATCATTTCAACGTCTTTACATATATCATCAATTTGTTTTTTTTTGCTAGAGGACAAAGTTTCTGAATTATCAATCATTGAATTCAGAAAATCAGTTGATGTTTGAAAAAAGTTGTCTACTCTTTTATAAGCTTCAAATACGCTTTTAACAGATTTAGAGGGATCTAGAATATGCTGAAAGTCGCTTTTAATAATACCAGAATTATAGTCTTCTTTTTCTTTTGACATTTCTCCCTCTTCCTTATCTGTATCATTGTCCGAGAGAGCTTCAAAGTCATCTATTAAAGTGACAGCTTCAGTAATACTTTCCATTTGTTCATCTACATTTACTGAAGAGTAAGGTCTAGGAGTGAAAGCCTTCCTACATATTCCTGCCTGGTTGCTTGGAAGTATTGAAAATACAAAGCTTCTAAGCATGCCAGCCTCTATAAAGCAACGATATCCAATGAGCCTTCTGCTGATTACTTTTAACAAACCTACAAATTTTGCCTGAGCAAGTTGTCGTTGAGCAGCTACAGAAGGAGAAAGGTCACATCCAGAAGTTGATTGCTCAACACCTTCCTCAGCCAAACCTCTTTTATTAAACGGAATACTGGGATTAGAAATTGCCCAGTTAAACTCTTCAAAACATCCGCAAATCCACTTGGTAAATGCCACCAATCCGTGGACTTTAAAAAGGTTGGAGATATCTAAAATTATATCAAGCCAAAATACGATATCGAAATATCCACTATTAACTAAGAATAAAGTACTTGTAGATAAAATTAAAATTTGTCTATCCTTCATCATGACAATTTTGCTATCATCATTAGGTTCTTCCCTTTTTATTAATACCAGCATAATTGAGTGGATAATATCAGTCTTAGAGATTTCAATTTTTGATATCTCTTCGGAAAACTTCTTAATCTTTTGTCCATTTAACTCAAAAACCTGTTTTACCTCATTCCATAATATACACTCTGAGACATATTCTCCGAGTAAAGCTTCCAGTTTTTCGCTACATGGAATAATTTTTTCCAAGAACTCGCTTGAAGAAAACTCCATTTTGACCTACATGCGTCCTTATATCAATTAATTCGGTTTTTAAAAATATTTAAAGTTTACATACTAAAAAAAATTGTGCAAAGGCGCCAAATTATGTTAATTATAGAGTACCTATTTAAATCTAAAACAAATTAATTGCGAGGCTTTAATTCTAGAATTGCACGATCAATTGATTCATGAAGAATTTGTTCGATAACCTCATTTAATAGTGGTATATAGAGACCACTTGTCTGAAGCCACTTTTGACGGTCCATATTAATATACTCATTTGTGATTGAATCCTCACACGAATGGTACTTGAACAAATGTTCAATGTTGAGAAACTCTTTTTCAGACTCAAGAATATTGGGGTAATGAGGTGCATGAAACACCTTTTTTAATACCCATTCTTCAGAACCTACTTCTGACAAATAAGGCTCATATGAATTACATATAATATCTGTCACTTTCCTGGAAATCAATTCATCTGTGATTGGCGTTCTCCAGGAATTAGATGTATCATCTCTCCATTCTTGTACCAACTCTCTTATAAGGTCAATAATTAGCAGGATAAAGTTATCATCGGGAGGATAGATTTCCCCTCGAATAGATGACTTGAACCCTAGATAGCTTGGATCTTTCATCACCTTTTCGTGAATAAAGAAAAGAAGGTCCTCTTCGCTTAGCTCGTAATAAGCTAAAGCTTCAATACCTATGCTAGCTTTGCTTTCCCCCATATTATTTTCGGTACTTCTCTCCATTTGCTCTAAAATGAGCTCGGGCAACCTATTAAAGATAATATTGCATAAATTAATTATGGAGCTTTCTGACATGTCAATTAACTCATCATAACACCTGGGAATTGACTCGATATTTTTGTAGTAAAACTCCTCTAAATTCAATCCGTCCAAATTCAACTCATAATAATTCCCAGAGCTTGCATTTTCAAACCAATAATTGTACTCTTCAATTTTACTTCTAAGTTCTTCATCTCCCGAGGTGAAATATTCAATATTTTGTAGTCTATCCATATTGATATCCTTCTTATTTTCGGGAGAGTTCCTTTCTGAGTTGCTAGCACAAGAGTTCAAAATCGATAGTCCATTTTCATTTGAAAGATCAATGTTTTCAATCGGCAAGTTTTCGATTCTCTTAATCAAACTTTCATTCACCATAGTTATATCTTCCAGCTTGTCAGTTATTTTGCTGATCTCTTCGACTGTAACCTCACCGTCCTTAAGGATTTTAATAGGTTCCAGAGGAGAATCCTCCAGTCCATGCTTTCGTTTGGAAGTCTGCTCATCTTCGATAGAAACTACATTTAAAGTAATTTTGTCATCAAGAGCCTTCTGAGGATCTGTAATTACAACAGATAAACATTCAGTAGCATCTTCACTTGGAGAATTACGCACATCTTTGTTTGAAGGCGTTTTTTGAGCCTCATCAATGTAATCGTTCTCTAATTCATGAACGAGCATCGGATCCATTATTTTAATTTGCAAATCTAAATTATTCAAATCACTTTCGGAAACAATTTCTGGCTCTATAACTTCTTTTGAATCTGAAGCAACAGCTTCTGGTGGTACTAAATGGTCAAATTGAACTATTTCATCAACTGAGCCTTCTAACTTTATTTGTTTTTCAATAGGCTCCTGATCAATTTGAGAATTTAGTTCCAAAATAGACTTGGTAGTGGTATGTTGATTTTCACCACTATTCGGTTCTTTAATTTCAGAATATTCGTATCTTACTGGGGGTATACATGGTATGAATGCCTGTTCAACTTCATTGCTCTGATAACCAACAACAGGTTTGTCGTAAATTTCCTTTATATGATCTTGCTTCAAATCCTTATTGAATCCAATATTTCTATAGTGAATAAATGGTGTGTCCAATTCCCAATGTCGTTTAATTTTGTGAGTACTTTCCTTTGAGTTATTTTCATCACTGGCTTCCTCAGATAAACACTCTTCTGGCCCAATATTCTTATTCAAAGTATTTGAATGCTCTATTTGAGCCTGAATTAATTTCTCGTAAATCAAAGAGCTAGAGATAGGCGTGGAACTAACTTCACTTATTTTTCTAGTTAATTTCTTACTATCATGCAAGGATATTGAGTTGTTTTCTGGACTTTCTATGGCTTTAGATTCGCGACTACTTGAACCCAGCTTAACTTCTTTAAGTTTGTCTATTAGTCTCTGTAGTCCTTGAATTCGTTGGTCTTCTAATTTCTTGATATTTAACTTAGCCTCTTCCAATTTCAAAGAATTCTCAGATCTACTTCTGACTATTTTGATCTCAGAAGCAAAGTCTCTAGAGATTGGTATATTTGATAATGATCTTGCCCTATTTTCATCTTCGCCAATTTTTTTTCTAGAATAACGCAAGGACTCGAAAATCTTCTTAACGCCTCCTTCGCTTGACTTTGGTCTGGACAATTCTCGATTTAGTATTTGGCTATCATTAACAAGAGTTTTCTTCAATTCTCCAAGATACCGTCGTCTAATAAGATCATAAGGGCTTTGGGAGTTTTTTGTACTAATCAAATTTTTGTTATCCTTTTCGATTTTATATTTTTCTAAAAGGTCTTTTTTCAAATTATTATTTTGAACAGCTTTCTTAGAAACAGATTCTAAAAGCTTCCTTTCAATTTTACGAAATCTCTCACTTTCGTTTAGGTTATTACTATCTGTATTATATATGTTTGATAAACTTCTAGAACGATAATCCTGGGATGGATTTAAGACTTTCCAACTTTGAACTCTTTGTTTTGGGGCCATGCTAACAATTTCTGGACTGCAGTAGTTCTTGAATAAATCCTGAACAAATGACAGGAAATTCAATAGACGGTCCATTCTGGTCATATTCACACCATTGACTTTGGGATTACTCACAATATTCTTAAACGAACTCACCATTAAATCACAACAATACCCTCCTACAGAAAATATTTCATATACCATTCGTTCATAATCTTCTTTCTTTTCGTAAATGTCGCTGTTATATTTTGCACCTGTATTTATATATAGAAGTATTTGTTCTATTTGAATCTTATTTTGAGGAAATTCATTGTTACACTTAATACTCTTACCTCCTGACTTAATGCTCATTGACAATCTTCTCAATCTCTCTTGAGTTTTTGCTTCACGTTCTATAGAGCTGATTATGGGCCGTTCTTCTCGAGTAGTTGAGGCCATGCCACTTTGACTAAACCTCCTAACTTGATTTCTTTTGTTCGAGTCCATTAAGGAGTCAAGGCTGGAGCCTCTTCTGAATGCCCCATTTAGATGTGGTCTATCATACATGATACATCAATATAAATTGAAATCAGAATATCATGTTTATCATATACTATTTTCTCCCCACTAGAGTAATATTTTTATTAATTTTTAGTATTATAAATTACTACACATGTGATTGTGGGGATATACAAATTCCGCCATTTGCATATTTTTAAATAAATTGAGATTTGCTTTTGAAGAATAAAATGAGAAGAAAACTCATACAAATAACTCAGAGGTCTGTAATTATTTGTTGAGAAAATAGCTTGTTTCTAAGCTTATTCAATGTTTCATCCTTATTTTTTCCATAGGTTGCATTTCTTCATTTTTTTTCTTGCAATGCAAAAAAAACGATTTTTGCCCGCCAAAGGCGCGCCCTTATATCCCTTTAGGTAGAATAGGAGTTTGTTGATTCTTTATAAAAGATAAAGGTAAATTATAATAAAGAGTTGCAGCGTTAGCTACGACAATATTATGGTAATAAGGAGAATATAGTTTCAGGTTGGTATAATTTTTTTTTTGCAAGAATTGCTCTTTTTAAAACTATAATTTCAAGCATCGATTTTATCAAGTCAAAATGAATTCATGGGTTATTCTATTTATATTTTTGCTTCTGTCAATTATTATTGCTTCCGAGGCTCAAATCAAGCTTTGGAACTCAAAGAAAACTAAAAACAATGACAGGTATCAACAGTTACTTGATTTTTTTGTGGAAAAGTCAAAGTTTACAAGTAACGTTGAATTAATTAATTTGAATAGCAAATTAGAGAACACAGTTGCTACACAAAAGAGAATTTTGTCTAAGGAGGAAAGTGTTAAATTAGTCTGCGAGAGTTCATTGTTGAGACTTCTAAAGGAAAATATTGTTGATTCTAAGACTTTTAGCAGTGAAATGTCAGTTTTTAGAGACTCAATTCATCTTTGGACCAAAAACTTTAATATTCTTCAAGAGTCAGATCAAGTACGCACCTTGAAGGAGTTTATTTATTTTTTGGATTATATCAATACGAAGAAGTTTGAGATCGATTTTTGTATTCGGTTACTTGAAAACTTTCAAAACCAACAAGAGAATATGTTTGACAACAAAGATTCATTTATACGAAAAAAAGACTTATGTGTTGGCTTACAACAGGATATCGAACATTTCATTTCAACAAAACTTTCTAGCCATTTATTAGGAGTTTTAAAACAGCATAATAAAGACATTGGCGATATTTTTCAAGTAGCTGCAAAATCTATTCATAACGACCTTAGCCAAGCAATTAACCGAGTGAATAAATGTAGTAAAGTCTTCAATCTTATTCTACTTTTGGATGAACATAAGAAAAATCTGTCTAGAAGTAAAGAACTAGAACCTTATCTTACTTTAAGCGGATTTATTGATCAAGATACAATGAAAAGTATTGAACAAAATATTATCGGTAGCATTATTGAACTACAAGAATATTTACCTGAAAACACAATTTTTGTTTCATCCCCTCTTTCGAAAATAGTTCTCATGGAGTTAAATAGAGCAAACAAACAATTGAAGCAGCTAAAAAACTGTTTAAAGTATAAACACATTTTGGTCCCTCTGGAAAAGAAACTTATTTATATGATGAAGTCGGTTTCTAATGTACTTGTTTTATATGAACAAAGTTTTGAAATATTAAGAGAGACTTTAGCACATGTCTCATATATAAATATAACATATGACAAGAATTTGGTGGATTTATGTTCTTATAACTTTGAGAAGAATAAGAAAGAACTGGAAAGTTTATCTCAATTAGATAATATTTTAAATGACAGAGATTTTGATAAAAGCTCTTTAAGTAAGACAAAACTTAATCCAACCAAAATATTACCTTACCAGTTTTCTAAAACGAAATCTAGTCAAGGGGTTTTATTAGAAAATAGAAACGCAAAGGGTCTTCCTTTTTTTCCAGATTTTAAAAAAATTGATATTTTACAGGAAAAATTTTCAGATAAGCTTTCTTCCAAAGAGATTCAAAAGCTTATTCAACACATTAATTTATTAGCTAATGAACTTGATCATGTATATATGTATATTAATAATTCCACGAGTATTATGCTAAACTCTCTAGAAAAACTTCAATTCACCAATAAAGTCTACTCCGAAATCATTTTGTCCTCAGCCAAGAATGAATCTGTGCCAAGCTCATTATACTCCTATTCTTATTTACTTTCTTTGGACATAACAATGTCACTTAAGAAGAACTTATCTAGATTGAAAAAGGAAGGCTCTGACAAAGGAAATCAGACAAACAATATTTTCAAGTCTATTGACGTAAGTCCAGACCTTAGGAATGAACTGGTAGAGTCAAGCGAAGAAGCAATTAACAAGGTCATAAGTATTATAGCTTCTCTTAGACAGACTGTCGATGAAAGAACACAGGGAAGTGGGTTAAAGAATATTAAGGCAAGACTTCCAACTACAAAGAGGAAACTTCGTAAAGAAGTTTTATCCCCTCTTATAAATATTGAAGACCATTTAAATAACCTCAAACAATCCAGCGTGCATGCAAATAATAAGATGATTAATATAGAAAAACAAATAGAGCTAATAAAGAAGAATAGCGCTCCTCAAGTGAATTCTTCTAAAACTACTGCCAAATTAGAAAAGTTTATTAAACCTCTAAATCTTATCATGAAATGTTCAGTAGTTAAAGAAACTTCTGAGCAATTTGAAAGTTGTAAGGAGGTAATTTCTCAAGCACCTTATTTATTAAAGCGTGTCCACTCATTGATAAAAGAGAATAATGAGGTAGTTCTTAGCCAAGAAAAGATTTTTAATAAGTCAAATGCCAAATTGGATGCACTGGTTAAAGAATGGAATCGTCATTTAAATTGGGTTAGAGATATTCCAAAGCTTTGCAATGATCAGCTTTCCACCATGAATAAGTTAGATAGCAGCACAAGAATGATTTTGGGTTAGCTTAATATGTACTCATACTCTCAGTCTTCAGCATTTAATATTTCTGAATATCTCGCTCTATGACTTCTATTCAATGTCCCCTTACTTACTTTGGCCAATTGATCTTTCAATAATTTGTCATTCACATTATAGTATATTAATATTGACTAAAAGAGAATATATTTTAGCTGAATTAGATCTGTTTATATCAGTTTGGCTTAATTTGATACTTACCTGAATAAACTTAATCGAAGAAATTCTTCTGATTTTTTTTAATACATTTGCTCTTCCAGCCATACGACTTTCTTTTTCACTATTCTTAAAGTGAGACCCCGTCAAAATCTCACCAGCCTTGTTAAATAACTGCCTACATGTTTTAAATTTTATTCTATTTGGTAAAATTTCCAGGACATGGCTGTCTCTACAGACATTTGTAAGTTTCCTTTTGGCTTCGGAGTTCCATTGGAGTTCTTGAGAACTCTCGATTCCAAGCTCCTTTCTAATCACTGTTTCAAGGATTTGTAGTAATATTCCTGAGTCTCTTTCTTGTTTTCCTATAAAATTGTTTATTACCTGAAAAACTTCTTGCTTGTTTTCAAAGATTGCTTCATCTTTTCCAAATATAGATCTAACCGAACCTTGCCTGTGATTATAAATAGCGGAAAGAAATTCCTTTTCATTTATTTCTGGAGAATCCGCACCGATTATTTCAAATTCATCACTCATACCCACCTTTTTCTTTATTCCTATTTTGATTCTCCTTCCATAATTTCTTATGGAGTTCAAAATTCTGTTTAAAACTTTTGTAACGTTTGACCTTGCTGTGGATTTGGGGCGAATAATAATATCATCCAAAAATGGATAGGAAATGCTAAGACTCTTTGAATGCTCTTTATTAACTAGGTTCTCCAATGAGGAAAGCAATACGGAGATGATTAAAAGCCTGCATGCAACTCTTATTGTTACTACTCTGTAATCCTTTAGCAATTCAATATGCGCCTTTCTATAAACTTCAGTTGCATCATTGTACAGAAAATAACTTATTGGCTTTGAGGAAGGCAAGCTTTCTAACATTTTTTCAACGTGATCTACTAAAAACTTAAGCAAAGAACTTGGAACCTAAGGGTTTTGATTTACTATTACTAAATTACATTCAAAATAAGACTTACCAGTGAGATAGATTTATATTCCTCCAAAAAATATGGCTCTTTTGAAGGATCAGAAAAACCTTCTAAGATTTCGTCAGAAATTATTAACAAATCCTCTAATACATGCAACATTCTATTATTTGCCTCTATTATTACTCTAGACTTTCTTTTTAGATCTCTAAATTTATACGCCGGAAAATCCATATTCAAAAGATCATCAGCTATGATATTATACCTATAAGCATCATTCTCTTCGGTTGCTGCATTGATTTGAGTTCCTTCACTTATAATATACCTCCAAAGTAATTGAAATAAGTAAGCAAATATTACCCATCTATTAATTAACATCTTCGAAATTCTCAACCTATATTCTTATCCTACCAAAACAAATAACTTCTTAAAAACAACTGTCTTGATGTTACAGGAAGAAACATTACAGTTGCTGTAACAAGTTTTATTTATTTTTAGATATTGATAATATTTTTTGCCTTGTGAAAAAACATATGCAAAGGTCATTAACAAGTAAGTTGGCGCCCAAAATGCTGGGGGCTATTTTTAACTGCATATTGACTTGAAGCGTTTTAATACAATAAATGAATGAATAACAATGGAAGTAACTGGGGACGATGATAATACATTTAAAATTCTTGTATGTACAGACACACATACGGGATATAAAGAAAGAGATAGGTATGTTTGAACTGACTTGTGATCAATTCGATAGTTTAGTAAATTAATTTAATAGAATAAGGAGTAATGACTCATTAATTACGTTGGAGGAAATTTTTATTATTGGTAAAAAACTTGATGTAGACCTTATTCTACATAGTGGGGACTTATTTGACGTTGCTAAACCTTCTAAATATATAATGTATAAGGTAATGAACATTATTCGTGAGTACTGTATGGGGAATAAACAAATTAAATTCAGAGCTCTAAATCGACAAGATTCATCAAATGTTAATGGGTACAATTGGGAAGTTGGTGATGCTAACGTATCCATTCCATTCTTCGGAATACATGGAAATCATGACGATCCTGGAGAAGAAGGGCTTCTTTCTCCGCTAGATATACTTGAGTCAGCGAGGTTTATCAACTATATAGGAAAGAATAACAATGTAGATAACATAGAAGTTTTTCCAGTTTTGCTTGAGAAAGGAAGTACAAGGTTGGCAATATATGGAATTGGAAATATTAGAGATGAAAGACTTCATAGGTCATTTGAAAAGAATAAAGTTAAATTTTTGATTCCTGAAAATACTAATGGTGACTCTGAATGGTTTTCTATTTTGCTTTTCCATCAAAATAGAAAAAAAGGCAATTTTGGGGGAACCCTATCAAAAGATTCTATTCCAGAATCATTTTTACCAGATTTTCTTGATTTAATAATTTGGGGTCACGAACATGAATGCATTGTTAACCCTGTAGAGGTTGCAAATAAAAACTTCTTTGTACTTCAGCCAGGATCTTCAATTGCTACATCTCTTATTGCATCTGAAAGTTTACAAAAGCATGTTACACTATTGGAAATAAAAAATAATACATTTAAAACAACTCCCATACCTTTACTCTCACCAAGGGTTTTTATCCATGATAATATTGTTTTAGACAAAGATTTAGCTCAGGTTGAACAACATTTAATTGAAAAAGTTCATCAACTAATTGAACAGGCAAAAATTGTACAGTTGGAAAAAAATAAGTTAAATTTGCCTCAGAATCCTGAAATACAAGAAATTCTAAAGAATAAGTCAATGGATCTACCAATTATTAGGCTTAGAGTTGAATATGAATGTGACTCACAGCTGATCAATTCGAAAAGGTTTGGGTTTCAGTTTGTTAGTAAAACAGCAAATCCACATGAGATTTTGATGTTTAGTAGACGTAGTAGAAACAATGTAAATAAATACAATGATCAAGAAGATCCAATTGGTCTTAATTCGAGAATTAACCCAATTTCATTTAGTTCTGATGATAGCAACATGATTGAAAGCTTAACAATTCATTATACCGAAAAATTAAACGGATTAGAAGTGATTAATATCAATGATTTGAATAAGGCAATAGACTTGTTTGTCAACAAGTTTGATAACCACTCCATTGAAAATTGCATTCTCAATGCTATCTCAAAATCGAATTCATTTTACAAAAACAATAAAAATCTGGAAATAAGCGATGTTCTGCAAAAAATTAAGGAAAATAATAGAATTTGCAAAGATGAGTTTGGCATTAGTCAAATTGACTCAATAATGTCTGAAGGTTTCTCTGACTCATTCAGTGAGGGGGAGATTTCCGATTCTTCTGATCATATTAAACAAAGCAAGAGATCACGCGAGAATAAAAATATTACGAACCAGAGGAAGTCTGTGAAGAATAAGAAAATGGGAGAAATCTCAGATAGCGAGTGGAATTAATCTGAGAATAATGTATTTAATTCTTTAGTTTGTTCCTTTCAACTAGTTGATATAATGAATATTTTGAACACATGAAATTTCTGCACAATATCAGCGCATTATTAATCTAATACAAAAACAAAAATAAAAGTCAAAATTAACGAATAGATAAATATTTTTCTTTGAAGAATTATTTTATGAAAAAAAATTGATATAATTTTAATAAGATGAGTAAATGACTTATCAATAAGGAAACTTAATTAAATAAAAATATAGCTTTCAAAGTATAAATAGTGAACAAAGAATTTGTTATTAGGAATATGCGACACAATTATTAACTTGATATGAAGTGATTTTTTTTTTCTCTCGCAGATTCGGTTTCAAACTTCAAAATTGATTCAAATCATTATATCCATGTTATTTAAGAATAATTGAGTTATGATTTAAAATTTGAATATTGACATGGTTTAAAATTAGGGCTCGTTAATTTTATATTATTAGTTCTTGAAGTGAATGATTACTTGTATAAATTACGGATTTGACCAGTATATTTAAGCTTAGTCGTATAAGGCCTTCTTGAACTTCTACTTTTGTTATTATCTGGAAAAATATCATATAAAGCAATACAACCAATAGATTCAGATGCATTATAAAGAGCTCTTACAAGGCTTCGTTCTTGTTCTTTGTCAAATAACACTAAAAGCAGTGAATTTTTTAGTTTCCCATAATAAATAAGTATAGAGCTTGGGATTCCCATATTTTCAGAAACGAATGATTGGACTGAATTAATTTTACGATTCAAGGGTATATGTATAAGACTATAAGGTAATTTTAGCAGGCCTTCACAGCTCTCATTACTACAGACCATAGAATATAGATTTTCACCACCTTTTGTTCCACAATTACACATCTTTGGCATATATAATGGACAATCCGTGCATGACCACTCAAAATAAACTGAAGAAGAGGTTGTATCTTCATTGAAGAAAAGCAAATCAGTATTGAATGGACTTAAAGGAGAGTTCTCACCTTGTACTGATGGCCTATCAATGGCAAATTCAATGAGCCTTTTAATATCTGATTGATAATTATTATCATTAGTTTTTTTGACCATTAGCTTAGCTCTTCCATCTGCAAAAATATCTAAATGCTTTGAGCTTGGTTGTTCTTGAAATCGCTTCTTTCTTTTAGATACTTGAGACCTGAACTCAGCCAAAAAGTTGTTGATTTCGAATGGTTTAAAATCTTCTTTAGCTGGCATTCCGAAAAAATTCAGAATAAAGGCTCATAAATGAAGTATTATGAACTATGGTCTCAGTTTTTTTTTCAGGGCTTAGTTTAATTTCTGCTTTAATTTCCTAAAGTGTAATAATTGAAATTTGTAAATTCTGGCAGTTGCCGCCAACATGATTCTAATGAATTTAGAGCATTTTTTTTTAGAAATACTGATGTTAATTCTGCCAAAAGAAATACTTAATGAAACTAAGGGCTATATCAAGATAAGATTTACCTTTATTTAGGTTTTGAAATAAATTAGCAACACATTTTGAGTTATTCTTTCCAGCAAATTTCATGCGGGGGGGATATACCAATTTATAGCATGTTCGTAATCGGGTATATCGTGGCAGGTTTGAAAATGATTTTTTGTATATTCACACAAAATGGAAGAAATCGTAGATTTAATATTTGCAAATAATTATGACTACGAGTTACCTGAACTCTTGTCATATGTGAATAGGTACTTGAATGTGAATAAACATAACATTAAGCTATTGGAGAAAAAATTACTTATAGATTATGAGATATTTATTAGCATTAATTCTCAGCATGATGAAAATAATGATACGAGATATGAACATGAGGATGGATTTGATATTTTGAGGACCAATAACAAAAAGAGAATAGTGGATAAATACCAGGAAATTTCTATAAAAGAAATTTCCAGATTATTTTCAATAAAAGATAATGGTGTAATAAAATTTGTTCTAAGTAATTTAAATTGCTTATATCTGCTTCTAAGATTGCTAATACTTTTGATCTCTGATGTAGTAAAGCTGTCACATCCATTTGAAGAAGATTTTGGGGATTATATTAGGCAAATGTATTCTTTTATTGATGCATTATTGAACGTTAAGAAAACTATTCACAATACTGAACAAGATAAAGAAGTAATGCACGAAGGCAAATATATTCAAGAATTCAGTGCTGTAATTTCAAGATCAATTGAGCTCACCACATCCATATTTTTGAGTTTGCAGGAAAGTACGGATGAAATGGTTAAAATGACTTTAGAATTCTTTAAATCAACTAAATTGTTGGTAGATAGACTAGACAAGAACACTCAAGAAGAGATAAATAAAGAACTTGTTGAATCTAGTATTGAGATATATTCTAAATCAGCAAAGGTATATTGCATTGAGAACTTAAACTTAAATATTAATTTAGTACTTCCTATTGTTGAAGAGTTTATTCTGCAAGAAAATGATTATTCAATAGTATTAACAGAAATCTTGGTTGCAAAACAACTATTTTTAATAGAAAATTTACTTTATAACTTTTATTTAGATAATAACTCAGGTAATGATCAAATAGTGATTAAAGAGGAGCAGTATATACGTATAGGATTGACTATCAAGTTTTTGCATTTGACTTTAAAATTAATATTAAGCTCAAAGAGGATATTGGAAAAGTTAATTGAAAAGGAAGTTCTCACTGATATAATTGAATACGTGATTTTAATTCGAATTCTAGGGGTTGAGTCATCTAGCAAACGAGCTTTTGGAAGTAAATTGAATAACAATAAAATTACATCAGAATATATTAAAAATAGAGAAAACAATATCTTCAAAGACAAAGATTGTTGCTACACAAAATTGATGATCTCCAATGAAGGGTATTCTGTTGAGATTCTTCAGAAACTATTCGTCACCTTTCCACTTTTATTTTCAACTTCAAAGGAAAGTACATTCAAGATTATTAACCATATTCACAAAATTCTACATCTTCAAAGTGAAGTTTACGATTTTTCATATTTCTCTCTTCTTTTCCCAGTTTTATGCGAAACATGTTGTACAATGCATGCAGATAGAAATATGCAGCTCATATTAATTAGTGAAATTCTTGAACTTTTTCAGACTACGGCAAATATAATGGACAGATCATTTAAACAATCGGAGGAACATCTTTCTACATATTTAAGTCAAAACATGGAGCTTGTGTCAATTATTCACATTACCAGTTTTACTTACTTATTGCTATTAGATATACACTTTCTTGCTAATCAAGAATCTGTAAAATCTGACAATTCCAAAGGCAATTTACATGTAAATGCATGTAAGGCGGGAAAGTTCCTTTCGTCATTTCTCATTTGGTGTTCAAAATATGAAGAAAATTATATTTTATATTATACTGCTTATTGTATAACAAGTAATATTAAGGGAATAATAGAGGAGGGACTATTTAAAAACGATGGTTGGATTGCTGACGCTGTTAAATACCTATTTTTCATTATGACTCAGTATTGTTTGAGTATTAGCAATAATACGGAAGCAGGTTATTTGAAGAGTAATGATAATGGGGAGGCTTCTTCAGATGAAAGAAGTGAGTTGCTTATCAACTTTCTTAGAGGATCAGTTTTGAGTAACAAGCAGATATATTGCTTTATTTGTACATCAAATATTATTAATGCTTTAAGCGAAATCCAAGAGGATCTTGTACATAGTTATTTTCAAAGCAAAATCAAGGAGTTTAACCAGGTTTTATCAAATATTGTTGAAGAGTTTTCAGAGAATAAGAAAATAAGATGTAGCCATTTCGTAAACTTCAGCCACATTAAGAATATCTTTATGTTTCTCCCATATAAATTTTTGACCAAAATGAAAAAAAGTATTGATTTAATATTCAAGAATGTATCATTGTTAATATCTAACTTTGAGCTTGGGAGCAAGGAGTCAATTCCAACGATTCCTTGCATTGACTTAGAAATTTTTCTTTATAATTCCGTTTCAGCCCTGTACTTCATATTAACTATCAAAAGTATCTTCCATTACAACATTGTTCAAGTTGAAAATCAGCTAGATTCTGAAGAAGAGGAGGAAGGTGAGGAAAATGAATCAGGGAACACAAGCTGTTTCGCGTTTAAGCTTTTTTCCAAAGAAATTGAAAAGGCAGATACATACTTTAACAAAGTATTAGAGTTTTATGAGAAAAAAGAAATATATAATTCTCAATACAAAGAATCATTTTCAATGTTTATTATAATTTTGGAATACATGGCATCGATTGAATCAAAGTTAAACTTTTCCGAGAAGAAAGTTCAAAAACATCTCAAGTCATTTAACCAAAGTAACTTGACAAATTTTTACAAGAATATTAATTTAAATGATAACTCTCACAATGTCGCAAGCGAACGTTGTAAAAATATCCCGTACCACGATATATTGGCACTTATTCGCTTTGGAATGGTTAATAATGGTCTAAACAAACATTCATTCAAATACAATGATATTGCGAGCTCATTAAAATCGTTAAAGGGATTTACTTCTAAGTAATTACTATCTAAATTTGATTAAAAATTTTAAGTCAGAACTTCTCAACTTGAATTGGGAATATATTCTCAAAGACACTTTTTTTAATGTGCCAGTCCATCATACAATTTCCTCCAATGGAAAAGCTCTCACTAAGGGTTAAATCTACATCAGAACTAATAAGAGATTCAGAGTAGGCTTTAAGCCCCTTTAGCTCCAAATTTTTGCAATCAACAAGCCTATCGAGTATCAACCTCCAGATTTTGATAATTGTAGACCATTCAATTCCGCATTCTGAAACTTCATGAGATTTCTTAATTAAGTAATCATTGTACTTAATTTCTTCAAAGGCCTGGTCAACCTCTTCAAAAACTCCCATTTTGTCAAGAATTAGTTTATCAAATTCTACTCTCTTACCACTTTTTGAGGTAAATATAACGGTTGATTGATAATTAGTAAGATGAGCAGAGAGAACCTGGCCTGATAGGTTTGAGATAAATTCAGCTCGAAAATCAGCAAAAGTTAAATGATTAGACATCAAAAAATAAGTCCCTTCTTGGGGAACTTTAAGCTTTACCTTTGGAATGAACGATTTGATAGTTTCACAAAGATGAGTTCCATAGATATATCTCTTTAAATGTTGTTGCGGAAGCTCACTAACGTGGTATTTACTTTCATTGTATTCTTGGTTAGTTACATCAGCAGACTCAAATGATGAATCATCAGAAACCCTTCTTTTCTTATCAATAACATCACTGACTAAAACGAAACATCCTCCTCCTTTGACTGTGAAAAGTTTCCTTCTGTCAGAAAACTCAAAGCTGAAGTCTCCATCTTCCGAAATAATAACTTTACCTTGCTTAGTTTCGAATTCCTTAGGACCTTTTATTCCTGTGGAATCTAGAAGGCAAAAATCAGAGTCTTTAAGTTTTATATCATCTTGAATTTCATGGATATTACTGATTTGCTCGTCTTTTTTCAGCCTTGACTTTTCATCCCAATCAATATCATAAAGTCTATATCTAGCAGCAGAAGATGCCAGCGGAGTTAGCGCTTCATCGTCATCATCATAATAATCATCATCATAATCATAGCCATCATTAGCGGGTTTAGTGTACTCTTCTGCATGAATGGTGATCTCTGAATCAATGCTTGATGACTCTCTGGCGGCGTCAAAAAGAGGTTTGTGAGCTTCAGGTTTATTCTCAAAATCCTCAAAATCACCTTCAGCCAAAGAATAAATTCTAGGTACCCTACTCAGTGTCCGATTTGGTAATAGGCTATCATTTTCATCACCAAAGTTTGGAGTTATTCTCGGCGAGTCCCAACATTCATCAGTGAATGCATGTAATTTTGAATTTTCAAGCTCCCCCTCTCCTTTAAAGTTGCGACGCCTAAAGCAGTATTCCGGTATTTTGAGAGAGTTAGATGTATCTTTATTTAACATTGTAATATGGACACTTTTATGGACCTCACTCAGTTTTAGTGATACTTAATCAATGATCTAGCCAGCTATATTTTGCTCGTAAACTCAAAATTTGAAATACACACATGTATCGCCGTGCAGTGAACAGAATCCAAAAGGGTACAGGAAACCCCCAAAATCCCATCCGTTATTTTATCTCAATTGTACAACATTCGTCTTCTTTGTTAATTCAATGATCAAGTTTTCCTTTGATTAATACTTGCCACTTTTAGTGACTTCATGTTCCCGCCGAATATGTGGCGGTATTTAGGGGTGCAGAAATAATAGTTTAGGGAGCCTTTAAATATGCGGGAATATGTCTACCATCTAAGAAATATTACATGTAAGTGAATGGAAGTTGGAAAAAAGAGTAAATCGGGAAAATTTCTAATAAGATAATTTGTATATATGGATTGTGTTTTAGAAGAGTAGCCATTTATACTTTAAGGAAAAAAGGTTAAAGAAAAGGATCTAAAAATATAGATGACCAAATCAACAAATATGGCTGGCACAGATGATATTCTGCTAGACCATTCAAATGGATACGATAAATTTAGGAGGAAAGTGCTCACTGCGCTCCCTGTCATCTTTGTAGTGGTGATTATAATGTGTTTATATTTGATTTATACGTTTTACCATATTATTCCTTTAATTAAGGAAAATAGCGAAGCTGGCATTTCTCAAGTGGTCATTTTCAATATATTTGTACTCATGACGCTCGTTTGCTTTGTTCTTAGTATCTTGACAAAGCCTGGGGAGATTCCGGATACTCCCGAATGGAGCATTAAAACTACGGGAGGCTTACAAAGCGATTTAAAATCAAAAGAGCTGAAAAGTAATGGAGAAAGAAGATATTGTAAGTGGTGTGCAAAATACAAGCCTGATAGAACTCACCATTGTAGAGTATGCAGAACTTGTGTTCTTAAAATGGATCACCACTGTCCCTGGATCAGCAACTGTGTTGGTTGGGGAAACCATAAACACCTCCTACTTTTAATATTATACTCTGCAATTTCATGTGCTTTTATTACCATTACATTGGGTCCTACCCTAAATAAGAGCCTAAATATGACAACTATTCAATTTGGAGATATTGTCGCGCTTTTGTTGGCCGAAATTTTATCAGCATTTTTGGTAGTTGTATTATTTTCCTTCTTTTTCTTTCATTTATGGTTAGTTTTTAATTCTATGACAACTATTGAATTCTGTGAGAAGTCTAGAAGCACTTCCTATACTAACATGTGGTTTAAGGGTTATATGCATTCGTTTAAACAAGTATTTGGGTCGAACCCATTTTTGTGGATTTTTCCTGTTGGAAACCAGATAGGTGATGGAATAAACTTCGAACATTCTCAGAAACCTGATAGAGGCATTCAAAATAATGAGCACACAAATAGATCAAATAATGTATCTAATACGAACACCGATGTGGTCGTGGATTGCCAACCAAAAACAACAGAAGAAAGTAGTTTATTATTAAGTTCAAAGCAGGAGTCTGGTAAAATTAGAGACGACTCTCTTTAGTCTGTTATATTATTATATTAGGTAGTTCTAATCTTATCAAAAAAAAAATATTGCAGTTTTTTTCTATCATTTAACTTATCTGCAATTTTTTGTATTTGCACTATAGACATGCCGTACGTTTAGAGCGCTTTTCCGACTAGTTGAATATATAATCATGAAAATAAATTAAATATTGGATCCAATCAAATAGAGATCAAAGATCTTCCCAGGTGAAGCTTTAAGGAGGAAACCATTAAAAAAAGAAATGGGGTAAGCTCTCTTCTATTAGTCTTTTTGCACGAAATTAATCGCCAAACTAATGCTTAGAAATGAATCAAGTGGTATTTCAGAGCAGGAAAAGCTTGAGCTAGTACACGCTGCGAGCTTTACCAGAAGAGATATTATTCGTATATACTCTAGATTCAAGGCACTAGATACTAATCAAAATGGGGAGCTTGACCCACACGAGCTTTTCGAAATGCCAGAAATTGCAGATAATCCATTAGTCAAGCGTGTGATTTCTATTTTTGACACTAATAAGGACGGTAAAGTATCATTTGTTGAATTCATTATAGGTCTTGCAAGGTTAGCTGTTGGGAGTAATCCGGAAGAGAAGATGAAGTTTGCTTTTGATATCTATGATGTGAATAGTGATGGCTGGATTTCAAATGGGGAGCTTTTTAAGGTTATGAAAATAATGGTTGGAGATAATTTGGAGGATTTACAAGTAAGTTTTGGAATAATGCCATTATTACTCTCAGAGTATTTTAACTTAAATTTCACTGAAACAAATTAATCTAATTTTTATTTTAGCTTCAACAATTGGTTGATAGGTGCATAATTCAAGCAGATAAAGACGGAGATGGGCTCATTTCTTATGAAGAATTTTGTGAAATGGTTGCCCATCTTGATATTAATACCAAACTCAATTTGCAATTTCAGTTTTAGGTTTTTTTCATTTTTTTTTTCAGCTAAGCTAAACATAGTTTTCTACTTTTACTAATTCACTGTGTGCATGAATTATTTCTATTGATATATATTGGATTTCAAGCCATATTAAAGTATGAATAAATAATTAATCGAGCAATTGAAGTTCGGGTTCATCAATATATAATAAATGGCTTTATGCTTACTTCTTGTTTTGAGATTTTGTTAAATAGAAAATGAATATTCAAATATTTAGTGCCAAAGTTTTGCATGCATGCAAGTGCCAACTCCCCACACAATTTATTGATTTTTTTTATTAAAAAAAAATTATAAATAAAAATCTTGGGGATCCACAAACATCAATATTTCGAAAAATTTAACTTTAGAGAAGCCTTAGGTTGTTTAACCTTTCTTTTTTTAAGACTATTTGATAATTATAGAATATTAATAACATTTATTTACAAAGTATATGGCTTGAATAAGGAATACAGACAATTTTATGGTTATTTCTCATCGGCATTTATACTGTTGTCTAGGACAGTTCAGATTAATATTGGCTTATATATAATTTATCGATTTCAATAATAAATTTAAGTTATATGTTTTGGTGATAAAATATTGTAAATTAACTATGAAGAAGCAATTTGAGGTACTTTATACACGACAAAAAACTCAGAAGACAAAAACATGGCATGATGGAGTGGTAGTAATAGATAATATCAAAGGGATTAACCGAATTTCTTTGTATAAGACTGACGAAAATGGATATAAAGGTGATATTGTAGAATCTTTTTCTTCTCATGTTCAGAAAATAAACATTTCAAAAATTAGCTTTCCAGGACATTTAATAGAGCTTGTAAATGAAGAAGCAATTGAAGAGGTTGAACTAGTAGTAGATGAAGATTTGGATGCAAATACATCGTCTGTTTCAAAAGGTATTCCTAATAAGACTCCTCCAAAATCACCGGAAAACAATGATGATAACAAAAATTCTCTTGTTAAGAAAAACCTTATAAGACCATTTAAGGCTCCTTTAGTAAAAGTAAATATGGATATTTGTAAATCAGCACAGATTAAGGTTCCGAAAAAGATCAGTAAGAATATCCCACTGAGTAAAATATCAAGTAAACAAGGTTTTATAAAAACTCTAGAAAGAATATACACACTTAATAATTAATTAGGTTAGAGATTAAACTATTTATATACTACTTTAGTATGCTGTCGATATGTTGTTTGTTCCAAAGCTGGTAGTATTGCATTTTATTTTCAATAAGTTGGTCGTGATTTCCAACCTCTTTGACATTTCCTTCTTCCAAATATGCTATTAAATCAAAGTTACGGACACTGGAGAGTCTGTGAGCTATTACAATGATAGTTAATGGCAGCTTTACAATATCATCTATAAGCTTCTTAATGCTTTGAATTTCTTTCTTATCTTTAACGTAAGGTATTAGGCTAAATATATCCTTATATTTAGATCCTAAATCATATTTATCATTTAAATTTACAGAATTTGAGGTTGATAGAGAGTATTCATGGAGAAATGAAAGCATTTTTACCATGAAATTGTGGTTTATTAAATCCAAAGCACTGGTAGGTTCATCTAGAATCCAAATGGGCGATTTTTTAATTAACATCCTAGCAAAACCTAATCTTTGCTTTTCACCTCCTGATAAGCTACATCCTCTTTCACCTACAATGGTTTCATATCCATTCTTCATCTTCAAAATGTTCTCATGAACTCCAGCAAGTTTACATGCTGACTTAATCTCATCCAGAGTTGCGTTGTTATTTGCAATTTTTAAATTGTCGATAATACTCATATTAAGTAGTAGAACTTCTTGAGGGAGTACTGCAAAGCAATTTCTATATTCATTTATTTCATAATCTTCAATTTCTTTTCCAAAGATTCGAATCTTTCCTGAGTTTGGCTCGAATATTCTATATATCAGCTTTGCTAAAGTTGTTTTTCCACTGCCAGAAGATCCAACAAATCCCATTCTTTTTCCTAATGGAATTTCAAGAGAAAGATCATTCACAACTAAATCATCAGAAGAGTTCGAGGTTTCAATATATGTATGTTCATTTCCAAAAGTCGATGGAAAACCGAAAGAAACGTTTTCCAATTTAATTGAATTCTTTTTAGAACTTGAGCCGGTTCCATTGAGGTTCATTTCTTTGTAAAAGTCTAAAACTTTAGTTTTTGGATTCAGTTGTATAGTTCTACATTGAGAATTTGAAGAATTTTTTGGCTTTATGGTTAGATACTCATTTAACTTGCTTAAGTCAATCAAAGTTAATTTTGACTCTCTGTAAATCATACCAATAAAGTTTAAAGGAATAGCAAGTTGGAATAAAAGAGAAGTTACAAGTACAATGGAACCAATAGGTAACGTTCCTGCTAAAACTTTGTTTGTGGTTATCAACATTGCTGATAAAAGTCCTCCTGTAAATATGAAATTCTGGCCAAAATTTAAAAATGCCAGGGATGTTTGTACCTTAACATTCGAATTCTTATATATTTCCTGGTATTTTGAATAGAGATCATAGATATATTTCTCACCATTCAGATATTTAAGAGTTTCTGCATTGATTAGAGAATCGCTTAAGAGACCATTCGATTTTTGTTCGGAGGTGTTCATGTTTTTTCTGTAAATAGTTCTTTTATGGGTAATTCTTCTAGTAAAGTCCATATAAGCTACCATTGTTGCTAGTGTAATCAGTGCTACTTCAGAACCAACTTTGTGAAGAAGAATCCCTAAAACCATTAGGAATTCTGCAGTAGTGGGAATGATCTGAAATATCATTATATTAAGCAATTTAGATACGGACTTAAATCCTCTTGTAATTATAGTTAGGAGTTCCCCAGATCTATGACTTTGAATAAAACTCAAATTACTAACATTGTGAAAATGGTGGAAGGCCTTTAGCGATAAATCCTTGCATGCATATTGACTAACTTCAGAAAAAAGGGCGTTTCTAAGCTCATTAAACCCAGAAGAAGAGATTCTTGCGATACCATAAGAGCTAATTAAGAAGAGAACATTGAGTTTGTTAGTAAGAGATAAAGAAAGATTTGAAGAGCTAATAGCTCCTACATTGTCAATAAGTCTTGAAAGCAATAATGGAACTTGAATTGTGGCAAGCTTAGCAACACCTAAGCTTAATAAAGAAAAGATGATTCTTTTTCTATATTCCCTATTTTTTGGCCATAAATATTTAGTCAGGATTTCAATATTTTTTGAATCCTTTTCTTGAATAAATCTACTTTTCTTTAGTATATTCACAAGCTTGTTTTCTTTCGCAAGGTCCTTATTTTTAAAGGTTGAAGTTGTCATTGCATGCATGCAATTGCCTTGTGCAAAATTAGACTCTGAAGAAAAAAAAGCCCTCTTTCCTCTAATTGAGGTTGCAAACACTCCCAAATAAAGAATTCCATATTTAGTTGACCTATTCAAAACAAAAGGATGGGGTTTCAAGATTTTTAAGTTGGAAGCTTTCTGAGTAAAAGCCCACATCACAATGACCAAATTATGAATTCAGAATTTCAAAAGCTTTTAGTTCCGATGACAAATCTCCGCATTATTTATTTCCATTTGATAAATATTATAACCAGACTTATTTATCTTAATTCCAAACAATATTATTTTCTAGTATTTATTTCATTGGTTTGCGCGCCACTTACGTGGAGTTTTTTTTTTTCAAGATAAATAAATACAAGGTTGAAATGAGAAAGAAGTCGAATAGGATTCTGCAGCTTTAATCACTGATTGTAACAAAGATGGCATTTTCTCTATTGAGAAAAGTCAATGAAAAAGTGTTGAATTCAGTTTCTCTACTGGATGCCTCACTGGATGTTGACTATATTATAGCTGATGTAAGGAATTCAATTACTTCAAAAAATACTGAAAAAGTCGAGGCAGGGATTAATTCTCTAGTGGAATTTGGAGAAAAAAATAGAAATGCCTTAATTTTACAGAGAGAGTGGGTACAATTAGTATTTTGGGTAATAAGCTGGATGGGGAATGATATTAACAAAAATATCCTTTCAAATATACTTCAGTTAATAATAAAGATGATTGATGATAACAAAAGTAATTCTAAGTTTATAAGTTGCTGTGATTTTCCAAGTCCCTTTCCAAATAAGGAAAGTTCCATAGAGGTCGAAAATGCAAAAATTATTGAGGAAGTTGCAAACGTAAGTAAAGGAGGTACCCAATTACTTGAAACTTTGAGACATATAAATTATGAGGAAACTGACATTTATATTAAGTATGACGTTGTAAAGATTCTTAGTATAATCCAAAAGAGCGGATTAGGAAACTTTAAACTGGATCAAATAATTCTTTCTCAAGGAGATTGCATGGGAATACTTTTAGAGCTTATTATGGATGGTTTAGATAATCGTAGTTCTTATTTACAGAACTCTCTTGAACTATTAATGCTCTTAACTAAGTCGAATTCGGAGGTACAAAAAATGATCACCTATAATGGTTCAGTTTCAAAGATTTTGAATATTATTCAAGAAGAAACTCAACAATTTATCAAAAAGGACGGACCCCACAAAGGGTTTATTCAATCTGATAACATTATTGATGACTTTTTGTTAATTACTGATTTTGGTTCACCAATGTACTCAAATCTTGAGATTCTACAAATCTCCATTGAGATTATATTTCATATATCAAAGTCCCAAAATTGCTTAAAGTTTATCGTGGAGGCGAGTAATGAAAAACAAGTATTTCTGGATATTATAACTGATCTAATTGGGTTTTGCTTCTTGTTTCTTGAATATAGTTTTTATAACAGCGAAATGTATAATGTTGATGTGGTACAAGGTAATGAGAGCTTAATAGGAAATGAACAAAATATGATCCTTGCATCTATTATATTAAGAGTAGTTGAAATCTCGAATTCTTACATTCAATCGATGAACATAGGAAGCTCACTAAATATGGCTGAGAAAATGAGAGAAATCTTATGCACTATGATTGCTAGTCCAGTTTTAATAAAATTTGGACTTTTAGAAAAAGTGATACAATTTTTACTGACTTTCCAAGATCAAAGTCCAGTTAATAACCCAGAATGGTGCTCTATGGTCTTGTCTTCTGGTATAACTCCTGCTCTTTGGTTTGGATTTAGCAAGATTATTTCTGATTACAAGCCTACAATAGATTATATTACTGAGAATAAGTCATCTGAAATTGAACAGCATGCAAAACAAATACAGGAGCTAAAAGAAAAGTATATGAACCAAATGGAAAATAGTCTTCTAGAATGGTTTGGAGTTATTATTATACCTAAAACCTTTTCTTTGAGCCTACTTATTTCAAGAGATGATTCTGTATTTAAATCTTTGATAAATGATCAAAATCTTGGCTCGTTTTCTTTAGACAAAATAGGCTCTTCTCAAGATAAGATTTTTAAAGATTTTATTTCATTTTGTTTTTGGTTCCCTATTACAGAGTTCCAGCGTTTATATAATAAATCAGTTTTCTTGAGATTGGAAACTCAATTAGCAATTGAAGATGGCTCTCAAAGCTCTCAAGAAGATGAAGCAAATCTTAATTTAACACAGATATTCCATTATAGACTATTCAGATGTATTCAGATATTACAAATTCTCATTTTGAATGGTTTGCACTTTTCAATTAAGAAAGATTTCAAAATTAATGATATTACTTCAGTGGTTAATAAAATATGGGAAAATGAACAATCTGATAATGTTAAGGTACAAAATTCATCAAATTCTTCCCAAAAAGAGGTTTTTGGAAAGCTTATAGACCTTGGGAGACCGATGATTACGGATATATTAGAAGCACTGGAAACTGAATATAATACTTTGCTTCTGAACTTAATTAAAGCTTATGGAACTAAGAACGAAGATGAAAACATACAGATGAATAAAAACTCTCATGTTTTCAATACTATGACTACTTTAACTCAAGTGATAATCTCCCTTATTGCATTTAACATTAAAAACCCAGATTTTGAGATCTCAAATTCTTTTATTCAAAGCATAAAGCTTCTTGATGAAAAACTTAAAACTCAACTTAACAAGGACTCTTGCTCACTTATCTCTGATGTTATTTCCGTCCTATTGTTCAGATTTGGAGCTTTAAAAAATACCAATATCCTCAATCAAATTAATAAAAGGTTCAAAACTCATTATTATAGTAGCTTTGTACTCAATAAACAAACTCATGCATGCATATTACATGCAATTCTGAATTGCGCGGGAAATAGAGGTATTTACTCAAAAGAGGACCTTAGCTTTAAAGACAAAATTGATCATGAGATTTTTGTTTCAAAAGAGCAGGAAATATTGATGAAGAGCGAAGATGAGTGTGTCAACTGTATCTACTTAACTGAGAAAATGTTGAATGATCGAAAGAATTTAATCAAGATTATAAAAAAGAAGCAGGAAGAGATAAATGTCTTAGTTAAGGCTTATATGGAATCCCAGGAAGCTTTGAGAAATGTTTCAACTAATAAAGATGAATCTGAGCAAAATAAGGGTTGTTCTGAGAGAAAAGATGTAGCTATTGACAAGCCGGTTGATACTTCTGATTATTTTGCTCTTCTAGAAATGGTGGGAATCTTATACAGAAGATTCCCAAATATTAAGGAATTCATAGAAAACCACTTAATGCTGTCTAACCAGGTCAAATCAGAAATTTCCTCTATTTTGCTCGATGAGGATATCCAAAACTTCGAATATGAATATTTAACAGATTCAGGAGAAATACTATTGGAAGAAAGAGATCAGCAAAATGTTGAAAATAGCACTACTATTATGTTTGACGATAATACAGAAGATAAGCTATTGCCTAGTGAGGTAGAAAGGAGTTAGAACTGTCTTTGATTCCTCCCCCCAAAGGCGTTGTCTAAAGTTAGCTTGGATTGGCAGCAATTAAAGATATTTTCTTCTATAGTATCCTTGCAAACCAACTTAAAGATTTTCACTTGTTTGCTTTGGCCTATTCTGTGAACTCTATCCTCTGCTTGTTTTTCTATTTGGGGGTTGTAGTCAAGGTCCATCATAATAACAGATGATGCAACTGTAAGATTCAGGCCTTGCCCGGCTGCCTTTGTTGACAAAAGAAACAACGGAACCTGAGTAGTCTGAAATTTCTCTATCATATTTTGTCTTTCAAGTATGGGAGTTGTCCCGTCCAATCTCAAGTAGAAGTCAGGAATGTTATACTTAATCTTTATATACTCTTCGATAATATCGAGTAGCATTGTGTGATGGCAAAAAATAAGGCACTTTTCCTTGTTCTCGATTACTGTGCTTTGGATAATTTCGTTCATTTTCTTTAGCTTACAGCTCCCATTAATAATTAGTTCATCATCAATCCTAAATCTCTCAAGTAATGGGGAGTTCTTCACTATTAAAAGTCTAGAAACAAGCTGATGAATCTCATAGTCACAGAGCTGAGTAATATATTGTTCTACTTTAATCCTAGAGTACCCTTTGAATTCATCCACATTATCTGACAAGTAGTCCACAAGCTCTTCTATTTGCTTGCTAGTATAGTGGCCCTGGTGTAAAAGGGTATGGTTACAAATCCTTCTCATCCTGAATATAATCGAATTTACGTATTTTGGGTCGTAGTGATGTTTTCCTCCTTCACGAGATTTTACTTGTTCAGCTTGTTCCTGATCTTGATCGTAGTCTTGTAAACCTGTTTTTAGATCATTTGAGTTAAGATTATCGTCTTCAGATTCCTTTTCATTCTCAGCAGAAGCTGAATCTCCAAAGTGGCTGTTTACCTTATCTTGGATCTTTCTTTCAATTAAGTTAATTAGCTTCTTCTCATCTGAAGATTCTTGGTTGGAGTCCTTATCAAGCATATTTGAATCTTTTGAATCATTTACTGAGTCTTTTTCCATATATATACGTCCAATTTCATTATCATACTGTTTCTTTTGTATTTTAGTTAGCTCACAGAATTCGATAAAGGTGTGCTTCTTAGGCAAGCAGGATAGTACGTCCTGCTTAGACCTCCTGAGTACAAAGGGAGCAATAATCTGTTGGAGGAACAATACCTCAGAGTTAGCTTCATCAAGCTTTTCTCTATTTGAAATCTTGCGCTTATAACTATTATACGCATCCTCTAGCAGATCAGAATTGAATACCTCTGGCATCAAGAAGATAAGCATATTACTAAGCTCTGAAATAGAGTTGGATATTGGAGTTCCAGTCAATAACAGCTTTCTCTCAGATTGGATCTTCCTACTCATGGATTTATACCTTTGAGAAGCCGAATTTTTGATGTTATGAGCCTCATCTACTATCATATATGAAAATTCAAAGTGTTTGAAAGCCATATTAATGTCCATCTTATTGCTGAGCATTTGGAAAGTGGTGATAATTACATCCACTCTAGATTCCTCATATTCCTCAAAAAGTTGGTCGGCGATTTGGCGTCTTTCCTTTTGAGATCCATGGTACTTTACAGCTCTAATTCTTGGGGCCCAAATAGATACTTCCTTTGTCCAATTATCTAATAAGGAAGCAGGACAACTAATTATTACGGGTTTTACCAACTTTCCAGAATCAAATAGATATTGCAACCAAACACAAGTTTGAGCAGTCTTACCTAACCCCATTTCATCGGCAAGAATGCCATTATATGAATTCTGATGCAAAGCCAAAAGCCATGAGACTCCAACTATTTGGTATTCCTTCAATCTAGTATCACCAAAAGAGTTGATATACTCAAATATTTCACTTTTTTTCAATTCCTCTGTAAGTTTACTAATATTACAATGCCCATTCTTAATATTGTCGGTAATCTGCTTTTTAGTTTCATTGTCTGCATTATTTCCTACAAAAAAGTCGACAATCCCCTCTTTCATCTTCGAAGAAATATCCAAGCAGAAAGATAGAGCATCTTCTTCTCTCTGCATTAATTCCCTTAACCTCTTTGCTTCTTTTTCTTCAAAAGTTTGATCATCTTGAGAGCTGTTTTCTAAATCTGTAAAATCGCTTTTTCCAATAGATTCAATAGATGAAGAGGATACACTGGATGAATCAGAGAGATTTCTAGCACTTCTCTTTCTTCGAACCAAGCGCTTAAATCCTCTATTAAGATCCTCATCATCTCTATCAGAGCCATCGAACAATGATGTATATTTTTCTGAGTTCATATAACCGGCTTTGTTTTCGATATCCGTCTCTGGTTCGTATTTAATATCTAGATTACCCACTTTTTTACATTTCTCTTCAATCTTTATCCTTTTAACAACTGTTAAATCTTGTTTCATATTATCATATTACACCTACCAGAGCTACTAGTACCAGATTCCTCCTTTCTATTTTCGACTATCCTTTAATATTAAGTTTACTAAAGTAATAACTCGATAAAATAGACAAATATGAATATGAATAATTACTTATTAATATTTATACTTACTAACTAATTAATTAATATTCCCAATTTTCTTTTTCAAGAAAATTGGATTTTTTAATTAAACAATGTCGTTTGATTTCCCCTCTTAATATTGCCGGCACCAATTCAGTAACAAAAAAAAAATACAATTATGCACACAAAATTAGCCTGAAGTATGTAGCTTTCAATTAAATCCCTTCTAACCAAAAATAAATAATGTTGAATTTTCTTAGCTATTCTAATTCTAAACTGAAAGGCATTCTTCTCTCAATTACCATATAGCTATCTAAATAGACCAGATTTTTAAAATTTAATTTTTTAAAAAATTTCATGTGGACACTTTTTAAAAAAATATTGATACAATTTCGACAATAATCCGAGGAGGATAAACGATAAGTTTGAGAATGAAGTTTAAAAGCTAAACAATTTTTTTTTTAAAAAACACTCGCCAATAATTAATATATATATTTAAAGCTTTAAAGTTGCTTTAAAACTCATTCAATAGCTTTACTCTAACTTTTCTTCCAGTAACTCATTAATTTCAGTTTTTGAGGATATTGCCAGATCAATTTCCATAGCATGTTCATTTAAAAGCTCATCTAGCAGTCTTTCAACAGAGTCTTCTGCATGCATGCATTTTTCTTTACCCACATTCTCCCCAACTGTTTCGGGCTGGGAATCTTCAATAGTATTAAGTAGCTGGCCGATTTCTTTGATCTTGCCCATATTTGAGTATCCCATAACTCCTTCTTCGGAAAGTTGCTTTTTCAATTTTGGCATAATATCTAAAAGCTGTGTTGAAATTTTTTCCTTTGATGATGCTTTTTCTAGTCTGGCGCAGAGTCGATCTAGTTTGGAGATCATGATAAGAAGTTCTTTACATTCTTCCTGCATTCTTAGTGAGTTCTCTGCATAAATCCTATCAGAATAATAATTTGGAGACGTTATAAACAAGAGGCAATGGTTAAAAATTGTAGTTATTTTAAACTTACTTAGAGAGGTCTGCCTTGCCGGAAATTATAGCATCCTTAGCTTTCTTCCTTTCGCTCTTTGAATCTCTATCTCTCTTATTGTATTGTCTCTCTAGCTCCTTTTTCTGTAGCTTGAGTTCAAATATTGAATCATCAATAGAAATCCTATTTCCCATTTTGAAGTAAAAATTTAATTTTTGGCGCCATAAAAAGTACAAATTTATTATTTTTTTTACCTTGGAAATTTGCACATAAAAACACACAAATAAAAGAATATTAAAAAATAATGAAAGAAACATATAATATAATAAATTAAGCATACTAATTTCTATAACAATGATTTAGTAGTATATGAACGAGCTCTTTAGTTAATTAGCCCCCTATTTTTTAGTGCTTGTTGGATTGCAAGGATCTTAGATTTTTCTTCTTCAGTCCACTGGGCAACGGAATTTGGCTGGATTGAAGCCAATGCTTGAAGTAATGCAGGGTTTGGGTTGTTTGCAATTTCCTCAATAAGAACAGAAACATCTTCTCCCAAATTTTTAATATTAATATTAGAATTTTCGTTTCTTAAAGTCAATACTTTAGTTCTGATTTCATTCGCTTTGTTAAGTTGCTCTTGATTAAGTGGAACAAATGGTTCATTAACCATACCTAAAATGAATTGAGAGTGAAGAAGAGCATAACAAAATTGAGGATTATCAAGTAAAATGCTTCTTGCAGTTTCAGGATTCTGGACAACAAGTTTTTGCATATGGCCTATCAAATAATATAACTGAGAAACTGTCATTCCTTGTACAAGTTGGATAATTTCTGACGAAATATTATCAAAATTTGCATTGTTATTTGGGATTGAAGGCATAGATGTCCCATCCTCCTGAATTTGTTGAACGTGAGATGGCGCTGTTAAAGATATTGGATGATGTAAGCCTTCAGTTCCTTGTTGTCCCATTCCAATCCCACCTTGAGTTGTTGCTGTTACAGGAGCTGTACCAGATGTATTATTTACAACTAAATGATTATATCTACTTCTCATATCCTGGCTTGCCCAGTCAACCCTAATAGATCTCCCTCTTAATTCGTATCCATTTAAACTCTTTATTGCCATAATACAAGTCTCTATATCACGATATTCGCAAAAAGAGAACCCACGACTCAATCCAGTGTCCTTATCATGCACAATTCTCATTGACAGAACAGGACCAGCTGAATTCATAACCTCCCTTAGTTCGTCTTCTGTAGCGTCAAATGGTACATTTCCAACTAAAGATAAGTTATTTTAAATGATCACTTTTGTCAAGTTTAACTCTTTTAAAACTTACCCCAGACCTGACTTCCTCCTGAAGAATGCATCACAGAAAACTATCCCACTTGTTTAAGTCCTTCTATAAGTTAATATATATATTTATTTATAAATAATATTTTAGGATTTTTTTCTGTTTTTCACTTCGCCTCTAATTGTATTATAAATTAAAAAAAACAATTCTCGTTTTGGCGCCAATGAATTATTCTATATTTAATTTTTTTATATTTGCCTTCAAGTCAAAGTAATTATTAGATATAATTAAAGTTAGACTGTTCCTTGTGTGATATTACTTTTTTACTAGTTCAAAAATATCTATTGGTATCCATTTATTATTATTTTTTACTAGTGTCTTTTATACGCGTTCATATTTGCAAAAGCTTTTTGAATGATGTTGAAAATAGATTCGAGTTGGATAAAAAATTGAAAAATAGTAATCATTAATATATTTCCAGGGTTTTTAGGACACAAACTCAATATTGACTTTATACCTTTGAAATCAATTTCTAGATTTATAGCTTTTAAGGTCTAGTCCAGAAGTTTATGCGGTTTTTTCATAACATACTAAATGACATAATAACTACTTTTTTTTTTTTTTTTAATTAAAGTAATCTGAAAGCTTAAATTGTATAATGTTAGTGGAAAAAATACGGTATTAGGACTTCATTATGCTGAAAGATGGTGGAGTTACGAATAAAATCCCAGAAACTTGCCAAGAAATGACTATTTTTTGCTTTTGTAATAATTCCGAATTTGATGGTAACATTAATTTCAAAGAATGGGTAGTGAATGGAGCTGATGAACATTTATTGAATAATGATCATATTAGTATTGTGGGCACAATTTTAATTGAACTTTTAAATAATATTGAGTCATTTCAACAAATATGTATTAATTTAAGGAGTTACTCTTGCAATAAATGCTTAAGTAAACTTTCGGACATACAAAAGTTTGAAGAGTCTGATATGGAGGACTTGGCTTACTTTATAGGAATGATTTTCTCCAAGATTCTGCTTCAAATTTTTAATATTAAATTGGTAAATTTTGATAGAGTTATTTCTTTAATAATTGATCTGATCCAGAATTGTATTCGTTACAAAATGACAAATATCGAATCAATTAACGATAATGAAAACTCAATAAAGAATACTGATAGAATTCATGAACTAATTATGCAAGTTTTGTCATTTGGAATTATTCAAATTTCTCTTAAAAATTATGATGATGCTTGTCTTGCATTAAATTATATTGCAAATAAGTATCAGGATATTGATAGACTAGTAAATTGTCTCAAGGAGACAATTTTAATACTATTCAAATCAAATAAACTGGAATTTCTGGAAAATAATTCACATCAATATTTCTTGAGTTGTTTTTTATTTTATCCAAATATTATTCATTGTATGGTTAGGATAATATTATCTTTGAATGGAATAGAACTTAGTCAACCACCTTTAGCGAATATTAGAATAAATGATTCTAAAAATCTTGAAGTTTATTCTAGATGCAAGAATTTGCTACAGGAATGCTTTGAATCAAACAAAAACTGTATTAATTGTGAAATTGGGTATTCATTATCCAGACTTTGTTTCGAGATCGATGGCAATATTGATAAGAGCATTGGTATTATGGAGAGATTAATCAAGAAAAATCCATTTAATGATGATTTCAGATCTTATTTTGGTAAATTACTTTATAATAAAGCAGTTGAAGCCAGAAAAAAAAATGCTGGATTTAGCCTAGTTAAGTCCATTTTGAAAAAAGTGATATTATATATTCCACAATCTTCAGAAGCATACACTGACTTGGGAATAATATATTATGAATTAGGTAAGGAAGAAAAGGCCATTTGGTGCTTCAAACTTTCAATCCACTTTAATCCTATGAATGTTAATGCCTATGATAACTTTGGGATAATTCTTAGAAAGCTTGGATTTATTGATCAAGCAATTTTATGTTATGAAAGGATTTCCAGAATTAATCAAAATTGTATTACTACATTGAATGTTATTGCAGCTTTATACGGTAATATTGGTAAGATTGACGAGTCATACGAGTATTTTAAAAGGTGTATCGAAGTTAATCAAGGCGTTCCCGATGTATATAATAATCTTGGAGTGCTTTATAGAGACTGTGGGAACTTTTTGATGGCAAAAAACTGTTTTCTAGTAGCTCTTGAGCTAGATCCTAACCATACTTTGGCGTTTCAGAACCTATTGTATATTTTGAATTACTTTATTCCATTAGATAACCCAAAGTTAATTGGTAATATTAGAAACAATTCAATTGAGTCAATTATTAATAACTTAAAGGATTCTGAAAAGAGTCTTTGCTTAGATATCAGCTCTACTCCAGAATCTTATGTATGCGAGTCTCAAATCTGGATAAATAACTCCGATTATTATATAAATTACCAAGATATGTATGACCTATCTTTGGAATGGGGGGATAAATTCATCGAGATTCATAGAGAAATCAAGAACCGTCTTGATGATTTAATTCCTATTGCTGAAATTCCAGATATTGAGTCAACTTCAGACAAACAATTGATTAATATAGGGTTTGTTGGTGCAGAATACTTCCATCATGCAGTTGCATTCTTCATTTTAGCTCCCATAAAATTTTTAATTAAGAATTTCTCAAAGAACTCAACTAGAGATTGTAATATAGAAGGCAATTCACAAGTCAAACTGAATATCTTCATATATGACAATTCCCCTCACCATGACTATTATTCATGTTTTTTCAAGGATCTTATTCCTAGTGAAAATTGGAGATATATACATGGGAAAGATATTGAATTTTCTTCAAAGCTTATCCGGAGTGATAATATCCATATTCTCTTTGACTTAAGTGGTCATACAGTCAATAATTGCTTGGCTTTATTTGCTTTAAAAAACTCTCCAATACAAATCTCTTGGATTGGGTATCCAAACACTACTGGATTAAAGTACATTGATTATCGTATTACTGATAAGATAGTTGATCCTCTTCATACAAAACAAAAATACTCTGAAAAATTACTTTATCTCCCAAATTGCTTTCTTTGTTATACTTTACCAAAAATTCAACATCCACCAATTTCCGAACCTCCTATGAAAAAAAATGGATTTATAACTTTTGGATCTTTCAACAGAGTTACTAAATTACATCCCTTAACAATAGAACTTTGGGGTGAAGTCCTAAAAAGTGTTCCTGAAAGCCATTTGTTGCTTAAATCCAAAGCATTCAGCTCACAGTCTTGTTGCAATTTTTATCTTGAAATTTTCAAATCAAAATACAATATTCAACCACATAGAATTTCTTTAATCCCCTTAAGCAACTCTTATTACTCTCATCTGGAGCTTTATAATGATATTGACATTTCTTTAGATACTTTCCCATATGCTGGAACAACCACGACATTTGAATGTATTTTTATGGGAGTTCCATTAATTACTTTAAGTATTGACCAATCAGAAAATTCCCAAATAGATTCTTCAGACATTTATACTGAAATTTCGTCATTTCATTCTCAAAATGTTGGAAGGTCCATTCTCACTAATTTAAACTTGAATGAACTCATTGCAAGTAATAAGAAAGAATTTATTAAAGCCGCTTTAAGCCTTGCAAATGATACTGAAAGACTAATTTATTATCGCTCAAATCTTCGTAGAATACTCACTGAATCCAAACTTTGCGATGGAGAAAAATTCTCTCGCGATTTCTTTGAATTGATTTTGCATACAATTGCATGCCACAATAAAAATTTATCTGCATGCAAATAATTTTTTTAATCAAACAATTGACGTGTCATAAATAATTGAAATTATTTGCGCGCTATTTTTTCACAAATAAAAAGATGATTACCCTGTTTGTTAATAAGTCTATGTTAAGTTTCCACGACTCTTTCTACAATGAAGTATAATTTATCAAAATTGAAAGGAAAGTAAGATAAAATGACACAATTAGAATTTTCTAACTTTATAAGTATACGATCCAATTGGGCTTAGTGAACTCAGCGTCCAAGTGAATGCTCTACCAAAATAAAATATAAACCTAGTTATGACTAATAAATATTTATAGGATATTGGAGGATCAATTTGATTTTTCCTTTAAAAATAAGAAATTTGGTCTCTTCCGAATAATATAATTACATCCAAATCGAACAAATCAAACTTTAGATAATAAATACCAGGCTGGTAAACGAAATGAAAGAGATATATCGAGGAAATATAATGGTAATCAATTACATTCCCGAGCAATGCGACAATCTTGGAAACTGGATTTCTAATATATAATAAAATTATATTGAAAAGGGAAGATTGGTTGGCGCAGGAGAACCAAGCAACTGTTCCATAGTAGCCTGCATCTGGAAACTAATTCGTCCAAAATCTGGATCATTACGAAGAGTCTGGGAATGAAGCAGCATTGCGGTTTCAATATCATCAGAACTCAAGTTAAACTGCTTCTCAACTTTAGAGCCTACCCAAACCTGTGCGGCAATAGTTAGTGTCTTAACATCAAATTGATCTTTATTAGCTATAAAAATGTATTGGTCCACGAACTCTCTCAGTTCTTTCAACATAAACTCATTAACCTTGACAAGCTGATCACTACTAATACTGCCCGCTCGCTCTGTTATAGAACTTGGTCCATGGATTCCCATGATCTTTTCTATTGCGCTACTTATACCCTCGTCATTATAAAAGCGTTCTACCAAGCGATCAAAGTCAACTAGAGAAATTTTCCTCTTATCTAATGGATCCTGGGGAGACGCATCTTTAACCTTATTATAGCAATCCTGGAGAGACTTTGGGGGGTCGGCAACAAAGTCATTAGTTAGGGAGCGCATTATTTTCTTTAGAGAGTTTTGACTCTCTAGGATCTCATCAAGCAATAATAACATGTCTTCTTTAGTAAAAGTATCCAGCGACCCCTTTACCGTGTTCTCCGGTACATCTTTGGTTGCCGAGGCTTCAACTAAAGTATTGGACTCGTCCTTATTTTCTGAAGAGTCACTTCGGAATAAATAGTACAAAAGGGCACCAACCACTGCCACACCTCCTGCTACTGCTGCTGCCGTCCTGATTTTGGAAGAACCCATCTTTTCTAAAGGTCCCCCTCACTTACAAGTTGTCTTAAATCAACCTCTAAATCCTACTAGTGCCTTTATAGACAGAAACTCCTTTCTGGAACAAACTTATGATTACTTTCGAGTCTAAGTATCGGTTAATATCCCCCACGTCGCATTAGCCTTAAAACAAGGCGCCACCACTCAGACCGAAAGGAACCAAATTACCGCCATAAAGTCCAGCGGGCTTACCGCTAGATTTATCAGAAATATGGTGTTCTGGTGCTCCACCTCTAGTTCTTGATCTTCTTCCTATTCCCATATTAGGGGCTCCAAGTCCACTGATTCCAGGTTGTGAGAGGAATGCATTTGGGATTGCAGCAAAGTTACCCTTCATTGGGTGATCAAAGTGCGAATTATTCAAAGTAATTCCATTGGTTTTGCGGATGCCATTCATGTTCCTACCATTGAATCCATTTCCATTTTGTGGATAGTTCTTATTATCTGCATAGCCACACAATTTTTCATACATTCTGCGTTCAATAAAATCTCTAGCTTTTTGGCGTCCAAAGGCTGATCTAGAGAATATTAGGACTCTCTCAAGAACGTTTCCTTTATTTTCATCAATAAATATAAAGGTACCGGTTTCATCTTCAACACGTCTTAAAAAGCTTCCTTTTGCACCAGTTACATACCCTATCACATTTTGTGGAATTGAAACAACTGTTACATCTTCTCTAGCTCTGGTGTCAACAGAGACTGTCGATGTTCTTTGGGCAATTAGCCATGCCAAATATTCTTTGGCGCGCTTTCTCTCACTCAAGTCACCATGAATAAATGCAAAATTTCCCACGTATTCAATAATCGCTCCACTAGATGCACAAAGTCTCCTTCTTGTATTTCCCTCTTTTCCTACAGCATAACTAAGGTCCTCTGTTTCAATATGAACAATATCTGTTGCTAGATCCTCAATGTGGTCATGCGATTCTGCTTTCAAATCTTTTGTAAAGTGCCCATTAATCTTTTGTTCAATGTAACACATTACTCTCAACTCAGCAGCTCTTCTATTTCTAGCAACTCCAAATATAGCCAAGATGTATTGTGATTGGGAATTACCATTGTTCATAGGGACACCGTTGCTTGGAGGGGTACTGTCAGTTGGACACTCTTCCTCTGGTCTGCTAAAGAACATTAAGGTTCCAGAATCTTCTTCTATTGCTCTCAATCCTTGGCCTTTCTTTCCTGTAATATATCCAACACAAAGAGCTGGAACATTAACTATTGTAAGGTCATCTCTTGAATCTGGGGTAACATCGATGGTTACTGGGCCATGCTTTTGCTGAACTAAATATTTAAGATATAAGTAAGCCTTTTCACGACATGCTGCATCTCCATTTATTTCAACCCTGGCTGTCTTGCTATCATCCTGAATAATTGTAATGGAGGTTCCAGAAACGGCCGCGAGTTTTCTTCTTGTTCTTCCTCCTGTTCCAACAATGAACGACGCGTCCGCAGATTCTATCTGCGCAATTGTCTGGTTATCTCCAACTTTCAGAATATTCAACATGTTTTCTAGTGACTCCTATTTCCTAGCTAATTTAATTACAACTTGGTTCTTTCACCTGTTTCCTGTTTTTTTTTTGCTTTATCCCTCGGGCATGTCTACTTGGCGCCAAGCCAAACGGCCCCCCATTCCTGGTAACACTACGAAGTAGGTTTGGCGCCATTGCCAATTTTAAAGAAAAATGCAAACATAACGCGGAATTACAAAGAACACAGAATTTAAGAAAGTGGCTTTATTTTGACTAAATTTGATATGACTGCAATGCTCTTAATTTATAGATCAGGAGCTTCTACTTATTATTAGAGCCTAATCGAAAAATTATTCTCATTCCTACATATTCTTAGCCACGACTTTCCACCACTATTGGCTCTGTTCATCCAGCAGAATTGACACGGTGCGGGAGATGTCTCCATTAGTCTTGTGAAGGGCTTGTAGTATTTTCTTATTGTCCTCAAATCCCATTCCTTTCACTTCTGCTAATAGTTTTACATAGTCAATTGTACTTTCTGACTTTGATCCATTGCTTGCTTTGGATTCTGGGCATGCTGACTCTTGCGTTTCTTGCTCACTTGCCATCCCCAGGGAGCTTAAGGTACGCCTGACCAAGTTAATTTGAGTTTCTAATTGCTCTCTTTCCTCTCTGCTCAGTGGTTGGCTTAGTTGTATTTCGTATCTAAGTTGATCCTCCGCTTGCTTCTCACGGAAACCAACTAAGAATAGTAATTCAAGGCCTTCATCTATACTCATTAATACACTCTTTAGTGTATTACTTGTTGATTTAATGCTTCTGTATCTTAAGTCACCGGGATTACTTATAATATTGAAAAGTATAGTTTCGAGAGTTTCTAATACTCTTTGGCACTGCCATCCATACTTGTTGGAAACAGTGCTCAGCTTCTTAGAAAACTCAGAAATACTATCTGAAGATCCAGAAGATCTAGAGTGATGGCTTGTTCTACTACTCCCTGTAGAGCTTGACCCAGAACTCAAATAACTGAACTCCTCTGCAGTTTTATTGATCACATTTGAGGGGTTGATTCCATTCGTGTTCCAAACATTTGCAACTGAGCGAATTGCCTGACTCTTCTGCGCTTTTTGTAGCATTGGAAGAATCATTGAACCAAAAGGAGTTCTCATCACCTCATTTGGCAGATCTAAAATATAAGATGGAATACCTTCTCCTATCAAAAACTTGACTATATTATCTGAAAAGTGATTACAGTTATGATTTAAAAGGTCGTAGTTATCGCTGTTAAATTCATTAGAAATTGATTCCAAGTGGCTATTTAGTTCTTTCTGAGACTTTTTCGTGGTTCCCAATGTCAATGTTCGAATAGGTTTTAGTCCATACAATCTGGTAATCTCTTCTGGTCTAACACAAACTATCCCACCTCCATAAAAGTATTCATACCCATAAACAAATACTCCTGTATGATAAATAGCTTCAATCGTTCTTCCCAAAAGCATTGGGGATAGTTGAGATGCCATTCCATTACTTAAGTCGTAAATATGAAGCTCCACTTTTTCCCCTATATCACTCATTTGTAATTCAACAGTGAAATTTAAAATATTATCCTAAATATATAAATTAAATACTCCAGTAAAAACTAACAACTAAACTACAATTAACCTTTTAATCCTTATATTTTTATCAACTAGTAAATTCAAATCTCCCTCTATCTGACTTTACCTAAAATTTATCTTCCCCACACACATTGGCGCCATTTCGTTTTTGGTTGACTATTTTTTTAGTCTCGAAATGCTTTTTCAGCCAAAGAAGGACTGGGCCAATGTTCATTTTTTTTAGGATTCTCACCATGAGTTCGATTTAAAGTTGGTTGATTTTAAAACTTCTTAAGAAAAAATGTACTTTGCTCTTTTACTTATTCAATTACTTGTTTTTCAAATTGAGGTAAGTTCTACATGCATGCAACCACCTTATAGAAGTAACTGATTCCATGATTCCACAAAGTGTTTTCGTCAAAGTACTGATACAGAGGAAAGCTCATTAAGGCAGATTCAAAGATCTTGGCCTGCTCTTTCTGATTGGATCTGCGAAGAACTCTATTGTTCTGGTCTTCGAATTCCAATACATTTTGGAGTTAAAACATTATGGGGGAAAGGTAAGTTGCTCAATCAAATCAAAGTTATAGGAAAGAATTAATTTTCTTCTATTTCAAAAATTAAGGAAATTTGGAGGCATCAGATGATGAGTATTATAGGTTACATATGGCTTCTGATGAGTCTGAGCCAGTGGATCCATTTGATAATAAGGATTTTCTCATCAATTCTGTCTCAAGCTTAACCAGTAATGCTATTAGATTTGGAGTTTATCATTATGTTAACAAGAGGGATTCTAAAATGACTGGGGTTAAATCTTCTGAAAACCTGGAGACTTCTGAAAAGTCTGATAAGAAGTCAGAAAAGAAGTCAGAAAAGAAGTCAGAAAAGAAGTCAGAAAACAAGTCGGAGAGTAAATCTGACAACAAATCTGAAAAGAATAAAAATAATTTGAGACCAGAAAAGGAATCCAATGAAAGCCAGAAGGAGAAAAGTGGTAGTAGAATGAAGTACTGGTGGTCAAAGTATATCAGAAGGCAAAAGAAGAAAAAGGAAGATTCAAAAGAAAAGCAAACTAATACAAATCAGAATCAAATTGATAGTTGTGAATATCTATTTTTTGGTTCAGATCCTGGTAACAAATCCAACTCTACATTTGGAAATCCTCAAGCCACAAGGAAGCTGTTCATACAGGATATGACATCAAATGAGGATGTAATGAACTCTAATTATAATGGAAACAAAATGCGCCCCGAAACCTACGTACCACTTGAAATTAAGACTTCTATTTTTGCTGCATATTTTGCAGCAGAACCTGTTGTTATTCACTTTTCCAAAACAATTTCTAGAAATAGAAGGGTTAAATATGGACAAGAAATTGCTGTAGCAGAAGCATTTCCCAGAACTATTAATAACTCATTATCAAGTATTATTTTGGCCAGATGCGATGGTACTATATCCATAATAAATCAGACCAAGGGACTTCCGATCCAATCCACTCGGATGTTTCTTGTGATCACATGCAATGACACAGTATAAGGCAAGATCTTGCTGAAATATTGTGCAGAAGAATTTTGTGGGGATATACAGATGCTTCCACACAAAAATCTGAATCGTAAATTACTAACTACTATTTGGACGATTTTTATTTTCTGGTTTGTTAATTGTAGAAAATTGGTTAATTCGTTTAGCAAGCTGAGATTTTATCTTAGCTTCTTCCACTATATCTGGTCTTGGATGAACATAATAAACCTCTGGATTGCCAAATTTATCTTTTTTTGGTGACTTTCCAGGCCTTGGGGCCCCTGACCCAAGTCCTTTTGATGGCCTCATTTCAACATAACTGTTCGGAGTTGTTACAGGTTTTACATCATTATAATAGTCAGGATCAGTCAGTAAATCATCTCCTGGACTCAGCTCTAATCTCTCTCTGACATTATTCTTGGAGTCTGTAAAAACACTCCTTTTAATTCTGGACGCCTTACCACTAATACCGAATCCGCTTATTACAGTTGAATCAGCTGCAGAAATTTTGCTATAAGTATTTGCTAAAGAGTTAGACTGATTCTGCATATGAACATTTAGTCCAAAAGAACCAACTGTTGGACCAAAGGATCTTCTAATTCTGGCAGATTCCTTATGTAATGGTTTCAGGCCCACCTCTTTACCTATTGGGTTTGCAGAGCTTTCTCCTAGGAAGACACGATTACCTCTTCCTCGAACAGCTTTGGATTTCCCAATAGAACTATATAGCCCATAGAATCCTGGAAGGTTTTCAAAGCCTTTAGGGGGAATAAATTCTCCATCAATAGATTCATAGTAGGCTTCGGCTGCCTTCCTGCAGTAAAAGTTAGCATTCTGTCTTCTTTCCTCCTTTGTTTTTCCAGAAATTCGAGTACCTGAAATTGCTCTAAATTTTGCATTAGATATGACAGAGAAACAGGCTTCAGTCATACCTCTTACATTTCCCATAGGTTTTTTGTAAAAGTCCTTTGGCCTTTCAATTGGAATCCCTGCTACTAAATTTGACCCCTCATTTGCAGGTAAAATCTTCCCCAGTTGAGAAATGACAGTCCATTCTCTATCAGCTAATCTAGAACTTGCTAACTCTTCCTTGGTTAAAGTCTTTTCTTCCAAGCTTCCCTCAGGTGGTTCACCTTCTGCGACTGAAGCGTCAGAAGAGCGGCTACCTTTGCTCCGATTAGATCTGATCTTTTTCCTGGGTTCTTGTGAGATTCGATCAGGATTACTCCTATTCCTAGGCTTGATTCCACTTATAATATTTTTCTCTTCATTTTCGCCTAAGGCTCCTTTAGAGATAAAGTTATTAGAAACCAATTCTTTATACTCTCTATCTATTTGATCAAACTTGTCTTCGATAGGGTTAACTTCCCTTCCTTTAATCGCCCTTCCACCTTTAGTTCCAATTTTGAGTCTTTTGACCTTGGCGGTCTCTCCAAAGTCGCCCAAAGGTAAAATGCGATTACTTGTTCCAAAATCTGTAGAAGATCCACTACCACTCTGATGATCTGACTTTCCATTTTGCTTTCTAGAATTGGGGTCTGGAATTGCCGGAATGACTGCAACCTTTGCAACATCTGCAATATTTCCTCCGAAAATTGACTTCATATGCTCCAACGTTTTACCCGCCAAAACGGCTCCACCATTTGATGCATGCGCATTCCCTTGCAATGCAATTTTGCTTGCAGTGTGGTGCTTCCAGGGATAGGGGGCAGTTGGCGCCCAAACAATATTATTTCCAATAGGTGAAGGTTTTCCACTTCCAGGATTAAGGAGATTAATTTCTGCAGAAGTGAGACTATCCATAATATTTTTGCGCAAATTTTCCTTGTAACTGTCACTTTCAAAGTCTTTTTTGTAGATTTCCCACCTAGAGGTGATATACTGGTCCATATTAAAGCTATTTAATTCAGGGACCTCCTCTCCTTGTTCAGGATAAAGCTCGTAAAGTGGGTCTCTCGGGTCAGGGCCAATTCTAGGTCTGGTTGCAATCATGTCAAGAATCAAAGCGTTTTCCGTAGCTGCTTTATCTCGGCTAGAGTAGTTTACGTCACCTCTTGCTTCATCGGTAAAATACTTGTAGCAGACATCTCTACAGAATTGTAGTAGAGTTTTCCTGGATATGAACTTGAATTTGTCCTTATTAGCTCCATTATTCCCTTCCTTTCCAAGCAAAATAGCTGAAAAAAGCTCATATGAGACTAATACAAAGCTTGCAAGGTGATTATTTCCCTTTGAATCAAAAGCATTTTTTAAGTCTTTCCCTGAAATCTCTGGATAAGTATTCTTAAGCCACGCAGAGTCGATCTCAAGCACTCTATTCATCCTTAAGTACTTTTCTTCTTCAATTCTTTTCTTAGCGAGGTCTATAATGCTATTCCATCGTTTGGAGTAGTCTAGACCCAAAGGATTTCTTAGCTTGAATTTTCGACTAACAGTGTCCAAATCATTCAAAATTGCAGCTTCTTCTGTTGCATCTTCACTTAGAGCGTGATCAACCTTTTCTTGGAAAGCGTATTCGGAAGCAGTTCTGCAATATTCTTTTATGATATCCTCAATCTTTTCTCCAGCATGCATATCGGGAAAAACAACCCGTAGATGTGACGGAATATTAATATCAGTTGCCAAAGTTTGAAGAGCAATTTCGCATTGAGACTGGAATTCCTCCATATCATAGCTTCCTTGGAATATGGTGTGCCTTACAAACCCTGGAATTTTCGAGATTCTCGAAATAGAGCCAATTTTGCCATCAACATCTCTTTGCTCAAGCTTTGAGTACTTACTTTCTAAATTTGCAATGACTCCCCATTGTCTATTTCTTTCAAATTCCAAAATTGCTCCTGGATAACTAAATCCACTACCTTTGAAAATTGAGCTTCCTCTTTTATCAGAAACATGCAGAAGAACATCATCGCAATATGAATTAAGTATTTCAGAATCGTCTTTATCACCACTTGCAAAGACTCTAACAGCAGTAAGAATCTCCTTTAATGTTAGCTCTTTACTTGAAGGCAAATCAGGGTTTGTTTGGCCTTGCAACATTGTTATCACTCTTTTGCAATCGGCTACAAATTCCTCTGGACTCTTTGAGCCCAGCCAAATCTCTGGAGGATTCAATGGAAGATTTGAAACTCTTTGTTGTCTTCCAAGAAGTAAATCTATATGCATTTGATTGTAAATTGCTTTCCATAAATTCTCCCTAGCTGTTGGACTATTAGAGAAGTAATCATCCCCAGAGGCATCTACAAAACCTCCCATCTGCCTTACTCTCTCCCTAACCTCTTCAAAAAGCTGATCAAAGTTTTCAGGTTCGTGAAGTTGTGACTGATGGAAGTAATCGTTCAAATAACCCCAGTTATCTTCATTAATAGCCCACGTTATTGCATAATCAAGATTCAAATTCTCATTCAAGTAAAAAAGAATCCACTTCCTTATGTTCATTCGATTTGTGTGCATGAATTTCAAAAACTCTATGAGCAACTCTCTATTTGCCTCCTTTTCTCCATATGGTGCAGAAATTGGATTTGAGTCGTCATTTCTCCACTCATATCCATTCATGAAGGCATCTGAACAAAATTCTCTGATCACTACTCCCTGGTACTCTGGTGAGACTGTTCCCCACACCAAAAGTCCTCTTTCACCCAGCTTTTGCAAAATTTGCATGCAGGCGGGCACAAAGTGGCGCCTTTCGACAGGCCCTGGGAAATATTCTTTAATTTCGGAATACTCTGGAAGCCAAGCAATTCTTTTAATATTACGTCTTCGATCTACCTCAATTTGTGAGAGGATCATTTTCCACTGTGAAGATGCGTTTCCAAAAGAGAAAACAACAGTTTCTCCTTCTATCACCTGCGCGCTTTCTTGTTCTGACTTGTTTTCATGCTCTACCGCGGAGAGAGAGGTCTGAGGGTCTGCTCTAGGCATAAGGTCGACTATCCCTTCTTGTTTCTTCTTTTCTAAAGAAAGCTTATATCCAGAGTTATAGGCTTCGTTCGCAACATGAGTGCACCATCTCTCAAGCTGAGCCTTCTGATCCACCAAACTTCCCTCTCCTGGAGAATATAGCTTTCCTGAAATTCTTAGATCTGGCTCATTTCCTGATTTCCATAGGGTCCAAACAAATGCAAAGCAGTAGTTTCTGAATTGTACTATGTTTCCTGTCCCTTTGTATTTTAAAAGAGAACTATTTGGTCTTCTCTTAGGCAGGCCTGTAACTGCTGGAACCCAAGTTGCATACTTGTTAATATTGTCAATATTTGAAAGCTTATACATCCAAATCCATTCAATTGCTCCGAAGAATGAGTCAGCAGCTTCTTCACAAACCTTTCTCATTGCCATTTCAATTAATGCCATATCCTTGGTGTCAACCTCCATTTTCATTATTTCTTCATCGCTTTTAGCTTTATAAAATTTTAATGACTCGATGCACCTAGTTTCATATCCTACTTCTCCTTCCCTTGATTTCCAAAAGCTCTTTTTAATCTTCTCCTCCTCTTCCTCATCTTCTGAAGAAGGGTTCACGTTATATCTAAATAAACTCAGAGCATAACTTTCTGGAGGAATAGGGTAAACCCAATAGATTGTTGTGCTCTTCTTACTCTCTTGAAGCCTCATTATAGCTTCTACTACCGAATTCCACTGAGATTCTGTATCAGCTTGAACTTGTAGAAGACTTTCCATTGAATAATCTGTGTTTAGCCCATCAAAGTATCTCTTGGAAGCCTCAGTACAAAAGTCTGAGAAAATCTTCTCCATGTTTTGCTCAACACTGCTTGGTCTCAAAACACTAGATCTTAATGAAACACTTCCTTCTCTGTATAACTTACGTAATATTCTAAAGCAAGTTATCTTAAAGGTTGCTCGAGAAAACTGAGGCATATTCCATTCACTAGGAATTACATCAGGCAAGTGAGTTGGAGTTTCTATATTGTTTTTAAGATCCTCCTTATTTTGGTCTAGAATTGCCTTCCACTGTGAAAAACAGACTCTTGTTGGCTTCAAGTTTGGAAATCTTGGAGTGTAGCTTAGATTCCCATCAATACTTCCTATTGAAAAGTGTCCTGGAGTATCCTCCAAGTCATGCATACCTTCTAATACTAAAGATTGGTAATTTGCTTTCTTGTAATTGGTTACCCTTGATTTATAGCTTGCAAAATCAAAGTATCCTACATTCTTTAGCCTTGAGTCAAACTCTGAGGTATCCTTCTTAAAGTACTTTCCAGCTGCTTCATGGCAGAATCGTTCCAATTTTGACTTATCCATTGAAGCACCTTTGTCTCTATAGTGATTTGTAGAAAGGTGAGGAAATACTTTGCTTAAGAAGAGGTCGTAAATTACTGAACAACAATTGTTCCTCATCTCATTAAATGTTTCAGCTGCAAAATATCTAAAAGGTGCATATGGTCTGTAAACCGGTACCCCATTAATATATTTTGAATTTAAGGAAAAGTCATAAATGTAACTCCATTGTCTATTTCCAAAGTAGTAGTCTGCTGCATAGTTACAAAACTCATTCAAAACTTGCTCCTCATTTGGTTTTGCCAAAGGTAAAAGTTCGTATCTTGGAGGATTTTCTTTAATTCCCTCCCTTATTAGTTCCACGCATAAATTCCGCATCTCCCTCATCTTCTTTGGCTTTGTATCTGAGCTAAACTTTACTGGAAAATCCTTTGAAAAAATCTTAAATCTCTTCAAATTCATATTTAAATCCCTATCCTTTTGTGTAATGATAGCTTTCCACATTGTCCAAATTTCAGGATCATCAACAATTACACCATTAATATTAGTTGACAAAGCTACAGCAAGCCCTCCCTCATATTCATAGTCTCCCTGATCGGTTCTTTGATTCCTGGTAGGGCAAGTTTCCAACTTTGTGGAGGCAAAGGAAAAACTTTGGTTAGGCATTCTCTGAGGCATAAAATCTGGCAAACGATCTGGGGAGGAAATTCCTGTTGATCCAACATGAGTATCAATCTTTGTAGCCAAACTCTCACCTACAACCTGAAGGAGATCCAAATTCGGATCCCTGGCAACAAGGGCATCAGTAATCGTTCTAACTTCACGATTCCAAAAGAGCTGAAGTTCTGGATCTCCCATGGCAGTTTCTACGTAACAAAATACTGCAGCAGAAATGCAAAAGGTAGTTCTGAGAAACTCTGCCTCAATCTCATCACTGGAAGGTGGAGTAATAATTAACTTAGCTTCCAAAGCCTTCAGTGCTGAGATACAGTTATAATACAAACTTTTAGGATCTCCGCTTAAAGGAAAAATTGATTGGCTGATTTCACTGAATTTTGGGATATAGTTAAACCTCATTTTACCTTTTTCAATCTTCCATGTGGTTTTGTCTCTTTCAACCTGCGAGGTAATGCATTCCCACTCATCCTGTCGCTTTTGAGGCCTAATTGGTACTTTATCTAAAGGTATAATATGAGATAAACCCTCTATTCCAGGCTCAGTACCAGGAATTGGAGGCCCAAGAGGTAATGGAAGCATCTCAATCTTGTCTTCTTCAGCTCTCTCTGGAGTATCAATAGCTTTACCTTGCTGCTCAGGGTCTTTCTCTTCCAGTTTCTTCTGGTTTTCCTTAAATTCTTCTCTAGTTATTGCAAGATTCTTTATTTTATAATTGTTTAGGCTCTGGTTTCTATTGCGGCTATAACCAAATTCGTACTTCTGCTCGCTTTTCTTAAAAGGAACTGGTAGGACATCTGAGACTAATTTAATTTTTGTTAAATCTTTAATGAATTCATCTTGTTTCTTCTTATTTATAGGCTCAAACAAAGGATCAAGCATCTGAAAACTTGGACTATTCGTCGGGGATTGGCCTGGAAGAGGCGGAGGTGGTGGCGGAGCAGGCGGAGGAGAAAAACTCAGTGAAGTATTCATTAAAGAATTTGGTTCCGAAGATAATTTTTGTAAATCAGATTCTAGAGTTGTTGCTGGAGAAGTTGACAAGGACGATATTTGTAAGTTTAAGCTGCTTTCTGATCTCTCATCAGAATTTTTATCTGTGATTCTCCCTGATCCCTGATTTCTATTCCCATACTCCATGTCCAATTGGGACATAAATATCTCAGGAAGGAATGCACTGGAGGGATTTTGCTGGGTTAAAAGTGGGTCTTTTTTCTGAGATTCATCAGGTGCTGAATTTAAACTAGATTTCCTAGTGGATAATGGTCCATCTGGAGTTAAATTCCCAGTTTTTATAAAAGAATGATGTTGTTTATTACCTTCCTGAAAATTACTTGAGGCTTCTTCGTATCTGAGAGGAGAGTAGTTGCCTGTTCTTGAGCTTTGAAGATTTTCATAAGTATTAGATGATAAAACTTTCCCAGAAAGAAAAAATATCCAAAGAAGAATAGCAGGAATAAGTTTAATGTAAAGCTGGAAGCCAGAATTATTCCTCTTCCAGCTCTTTTTGGTTCTTGACATTGGAATATCTAATCCTTCGTGTAAATGGCGAAAGAGTTCTATATAAAGAACCAAACAATAGAAAAAAGTGTATCTGATTTTCAGGCTCTTAGTAAATCAGATAAATACAGTCAACGTTATCTTACTCATTAGGAAATTGCTTGTTTTTTTGATATTTCTTAATCTTCTTAGAGTTTTTTAAACATCTTGGTTCTCGCTCACCAAAAATTTAGATCTAGCAGTTGGCGCCATAATGGTGCCACTATAAAAATTATTATTTTGCGTTAAATGCATAATTCTACAAAATTACTTAGAAAGAAGAAAAACTCAAAAATAAGTTAATATTAAAGCAGTAGCTACCTATATTCCATTAATACTAAACAGTTTTTGAAGATCAAGACGGATTTTTTTTTTTGCAACCTATTTTATAGAAAGCTCACTTTATGTCAAAACAAAAGGCGCCAAACAATCTTGTGAGCGTTTTCACACGGAAAGAAAAAGCAATACAGAATTTTGCCTGACAAAATTAATAGAAGTGGTTAAAATAAGCAAAATGGCAGACCAAGATTCTGGTGAAGTGTTAGGACCTTGTTTAAGCAAAGAGGAGGAGCGTATTTCTGAGATTATAGACGCCTTTAAGGATACCTCGATTTTAGAAAAGTCTCACTCAGAGTCAGAGAGTGTATCTTTTACATCTGCATTGGAGGAGTCTGATATGGAGCTTGTTGAGGAGCTTGATCCAGTTTCTTCTAGGGCATTTCTTGACAGAAAGATGAATAGTTTGCCTCAGCTTCAAGAAACTGTTGGGAATCTTGAAATAACAAAGAGCACTTCCATGACTAATTCTGGAAATGCTAAACCAATTCAGAGAAATATTGGAGGAGTAGAAATATATTCCGCTTTAAACCCATTTTCGACCACTTTAAGTTGCTTGTTAATTGAGCCATCAGAAAGTGATATAATAGAAGATGAAATAAGATATATTTATTTAAACCAGATTCTTTCAGAAAACGAACAACTTTATCTAGCAAAGTTAAGAAAATAT